>NW_024081119.1:1411436-1495927 GCF_003009895.1 Hyaena hyaena
AAAAAAAAAAAAAAAGTCTAAATAGCACTCTATTAGAAAATAGAATATTCACATAAAAGTATCATACATATGATGGACAATGTATAACATATCTAATAGTATATATTAGTATATATATACTAATGTATATATAAGTATATAGTATATATATAGTATGATATATAAAATAATATAATATTAGTATATAGTATATATATTAGTATATAGTATATATATTCAGTCCCAAGAATATCTGCACGTTTTCTCCCCAATCCATAAAGTGAGGATTATTATGATATGAATATATGTATATATATGTATGTATATATATATATATATATACTTAGAGAGAGTGCAAGTGGGGGAGGGGTGCTGAGAGAGAGAGAGAGAGACAGTGGAGAGAAACTCCATGCACAATGTGAAGCCTGACATGGGGCCTGATCTCATGACCATAGGATCATGACCTGATCCTAAATCAAGAGTCAGACGTTCAACCAACTGAGCTCTCCAGGTGCCCTTTTAACAGTTATATTTCATCTTTCATGTGAAGTATGTTTCATTAATTGTGAAATATATTTGAAATTTCAATTTCATTAAAAATGTAAATATTTAAATGTATATATACTGAGTATAAATAATAAAATAGATGCAATGATAATAGAGGGATAAGAAGATAATTTCCAATATAGTTACTTTTTTATTATGTTTTACTATTTCTATTTTATTCTCTCTTTCTCCATACAATCTTTTAAGAGTATGGTATTCACTGGTATATGGACAAATGAAATGTTAGTATTAATAATATCTTTTGTGCATTATCTATGATGACGCTTAATTTTTATATTTGCAAAGATCATCAATAAATAGACATATGTGCTATAATTTTTTTAGTAATTCTAACTTGAGAATGTGATCAAAAAGGAGTATATTACTTTTAAGAACCAGAATTAATTATCTGAAAGGTTATTAATAATAAGGTACAATAATAACACAAATATTTGTAGGTCACTGAATTTTATGACATGTAAGAGATACTATAATCAGTAAAATGTGCTAATTTGTTGACTTGTGTTGAAGACACAAAATAAGAAAAAATAATGTTATTTTATATTAGCCATGACTGAGGCAGGCAAAATTAGGTTTAGAAACTGATTTTTTTGTAGTAGTAGTTATATAGTGGAATAATAAGTAAACTCAATCTACTGCATCAAAGACTCAGAAGAAAACATTGGAATTAAAATAGCAACAAACATAAATTACTTTGATATAGTTGAGAAAGTAAAATAACAGTGGAATTCAGTACGAATTAAGGCTGAAATAAAATAATCTAAACATCAAATAGAAATTGGATCTAAAATATTCTCCAGAGTTAATCTAGTGATATGCAATGAAAAGGTCATTCAAGACTCAGATAAAACAGAATATAAATCCATTCTATAAAGAAGAAAATGACAATTAACCAATTTAACATGATGAATGTTACTTAACTTGAAATTTTCTCAAGGACACAGGAGGAGATAAATTAGAATTTTTTTTAGGGGATCTGGATATACAGGAAGCATGCAATTGACAGTCAGAGTATATGTTGCTACCACAATGAGCAGCAGAGATGAATATTAATCAGAAAGTTTTGGTAAGCAGAGATGTTTTATGTTATTGGCAAATTAATCTTGGTTACCCTAAGAGTGAAGAGTGGAACAGTCTCAAAAGACTTAGTGATCTGTGTAAGTAAAAAATATTTAAGTATTTTTAACAAAAGTTCATTGTACTTTTATTCCCAATTTAAGACTCAGAATCTCTTTAATGATGGAGAATGAGTTAATATGAGAAATGATTCTGATATGATTGCTGAAATTATTCTAAGTTTTCCTTTTGGTCTTTCCCAAATAATCATTTAACAGTGTGACTGTCTACTGGGGAACATAGTGATATGGGAAACAAGAGAAATCATAATTGTATGGGATTACTGGACATCAACTCATAACTTGAACTAATTCCTGAAAACGTAAAAGTCATTGAGGTCCATCCGTTAGAAATTTTCAGAAATCAGATTAATGGAGTTTGGGCTTAGATCTGTTTCCCAGTAGACACATTGGTGAACAGATATATTCAGTCCCAAGTGTATCTGTACATATTCTCCCCAATCCATAAAGTGAGGATTATTATGATATGAAAGACCAAGTAAAAGTCCCTAAAATTGTCTCGATATACCAAAATGAAAGTACTCCTCCATTTCTGGAGAGATTAAAGAGTTTAGTCCTATCATAAATAATTTTCAAGGATGACAAGTCCTATCAAATTTTGAACTCTTATAATTTTAAACTTAACATATATATCTAAGACTAATGTGAATATAATTTTATGCAGTGTGGAGTATATATGCATAAATATATACTTCTTGTGTACAGTTACCCAGTTTTTCCAACAGAATGTGTTGAAAATACTATTCCTTTTCTACTGAATGCCTTTGATTTTTTTCAAAAGTCAATTTTTCAACATCAAAATATGGCTATTTCTGAAGTCTCTATTTTATTAGAGTGATTGATTTTACTTTTAAGAATAGTTTTTGGTGTACAGAAAAATGGAGAAGGTAGTAGAGTACACATATTCTGTCTTACTCAGTTTACTTAATTATTCACATCTTATGTTGGTGGCATTTCTTAAAATTAATGAACCAATATTGATATTGATACATTATTATTGACTCAAATCCATAGTTTATTGTAATTTTCTTGTTTTTACTTACAGTCTTTTTCTATTCTAAGATCACCTCCAGGATATGACATTACCTTATGTTATCATGTCTCCATAGACTCCTCTTAGGTGTGACAATTTCTGACTTTTCTTGTTTTTTGATGGTCTTGAAAGTCTTGAGTAATACTGGCCTAGTATTTTGCAAGATGCTCCTATATTGTTATTTATATGGTGTTTTTCTCATGATTAGATTGGCATATAGGATTTTAGGAGAAACAGTAGAGAGGTGAAGTAATATTTTCAACTCATCATATCTAGGGTGCATATTATTAATAATCTACACTGTAGATATTTATCACCTGGCTGAAGTAGTGTTTGTCGGACTTCTACACTATAAAGCTAGACTTTGATAATTTCCACATGGTACTTGTGTGAAAGAAGTCAGTGTGCACAGCCTAGAATTAAAGAGTGGGTGTTTATATCCTCCGCTCAAGGCATAGAGTATCTACATAAATTATTTGCAATTCTTCTGGATTACAGCTTTGTTTCTTCTCTCCCATTAATTAATTTATTCAATTATATATGCACATCAGTATCAACACATGGATATTCATGTTATGCTTTGAGGTTTATACCTACTTCATTTTGGTGCTCAAACTGTCCCAACTCTGGTTCACTGGGAACTCTTTCAGGGGGCTTCTGTGTCCCTGTGTTTTATGTCCATCAATGCATTTTTTGGAGATCAATGTATTTTTTAAGTTCTTAATTTATTAATCTTCTCATGAAAAATCTGCATAATCACCAGAGATAGTCACGGCAGAATCTTTACTCTTTCTGTTGTCTAATTTCTAGCTCACTTTTTGCCAGCACCAACATTGGTTGGCTTTTGCAGTCCTCCTGACTTTCTTCATTCTGTTCTTGGATCCCTAATGCTGATTTTTTGACATCTTTTCCTTCTCATACAGACCCTGTGTTGAAAGTCTATATTTGGGTGCATTTTTCTTTGCATAATCCAAGGAATCATACAACATGTCAAAGTCAGTTGTCTTATCACCAAAATGGTTCTGAATCCAAATATAAAGGTGACATCTTATGTAGTCTTGTACACTTTGCCTAATTTTTCCTGAATTACTCTCTTAGGTACTGTTGCCTTTCTGGAGTGAAGAACACCAATGACTGTCTGTTTCTGCTGATGTAGTAGGGTGGTCATGAACTTCCTGTATAGCTACTGTATCATTCATACTGGTGGTCAAGTTTATAGCAGCCAGAGAGGACAAGATCAATGTATTGTTCAGTATCTTTATTATGGAGGGTATGATCTTGCCCCATTTAATATGACAAATCATTACATTTTTAATTTTGATATCCATATTTTATCTGTTTTATAATTTCTCTTCTTTTTTCATTATTGCTTGTCTCATGGCATTGTATGATTTCTTAAAGGTCCTTTTTAAATCTTTTTTTTAAAACATGTTAGCTTATCGTCAACAGCCACATTATGGAAAGAGCCCAAATATCCATTAAATGATGAATGGATAAAGAAGTACTATATATATATATATATATATATATATATAAAACATATATACATATACATATACATATATATATTACATATATACATATACATATACATATATATATATATATATGTAATGGAGAATTACTCAGCCATAAAAAGATGAAATCTTGCCATTTGCAGCAATGTGGATGGAGCTAGAGTATATTATGCTAAGCAAAATCAGTCAAAGGCAAATACCATATGATTTCACTCATATGTGGAATTTAAGAAACACAACACATAAACATGAGGATGGGGGAGGGAGAGAGGCAAACCAAGAAACATACTCTTAACTATAGAGAACAAAGTAAGGGTTATAACAAGGGTGGGGGTGGGGGGACGGGTTAAATGGGTGATGGGTAATAGGGAGGAAAACTGTGATGAGCACTGGGTGTTGTATATAATCTTGAATCACTAGATTCTACACCTGCAACAAATATTGCACTGCATGTTAACTAGCTGTAATGTAAATAAAAACTTGGAGAAAAAAGAAAGAAAAAAAAACATGTTAGTATTTTATTCATTCCATATTGGTCAATGGAAGTTAATTATTTGGGTTACTGTTCCTGCTTTTTTATGGGTTCATTTCTTGATCTTGTTTTAAATCTTTTAAGATAAGCTCATTGTCATCTTATTTATTCTATAGTTTTGTCTTTCATTTGTGTGTCTTTACAACTTGCTTCCTACAGAGTTCAAGAAACTTCACAAGTCCTTAGTCAGTTTCAATAATATTTCTTTGGCTGTATATTCCAGTACTGAGTGTATACTTTTGAACCCTGATTATAAAATTCATATGTTTCAGATTTAAGGCTTCAATTTCTCTCAAAGAAGTAGTTTTTAAAACACAAAGTCATAGGCAGGTGACAAACTTCATTGCCATCACTGTAGCTAAAGGTGAGTTGAGGATGTTCGTTGATTTACTAATTTATTTTTAAGTTGTGGAGTAGCACTTCAAAGTTTGAGGAATGTCACACCCATTTCTCTTAAGTGAAGACATAAAGTCATTCCATGGTCTCAGTAGATCAGATTCCACAGTTTGGAGTGTCCGTGTTCTTCTTAGGATGTCAGTTTGCTCTTTCCTCTGTAGTTTTGAGTTCCTTCTCTATTGCTAACACTTGTTATTTCACTTTATTTTTAACTGAAAGAGTCTGTTTGCATTTTTGATGTTTGGCTTTTGATATATTTTAAGCCCAAGACTTCTTTATAGATCTCTTGCCTGACACCTTAGCAAGCTCATTTAAAAGTCCACAGGCTCCCTCCTTTGGTTCTGGTGGAAGGTTCAAACCCCATAAAATCCAGGACAATGACTGGGGGACTCTAAACCTGAAACTGCCCTCTAATCACTATAAAACACCAAGCCATTTGTTTCACCTTGCTCTATTAAGCCATTTCTGTACATTAGTGTAGGTCTGCCTTGCTCCTCCCAAGAAAACCTTATAATGTGAATAATAAATGTTCTTATATCTCTTAGTACTTGGGTAGCAATATCTATTTCAATATTTGAATTGAATTCTGGATTAGGGGTTGATCTTGTCTTCCTTTGGGCAACCACAAGGCACTAACCCAGGTGTAGCATAGGAAAAATTTTTATATTAATTTATATTGTGACAGGGTCCCAAAGGTCATCTCACTATTTTTTGGATATCAATGTACAAATATTTTCAATTTCAGTAGTTAATTTTAGAAGGTAAAATAAACAGTGAAGTACACTGCATTTCATCCATTATGTTGATAAAGGGGGAAAAAAAGTAATATACGGCACAGAGCTAACATTGTAAAATGAGTAGTCTCTTACAGTGTTGATGGGATACTAAATTAGTACCCTCCTGGAGCCAATTTGTTAATATTTGAAAGAAGATTTCATAATGAGAAACACAGAAGGGGCTGGAGAAAAATGCCTACTACTAGACAAAGGGAAGGAAGTCACTAAGCACCCAAATATTTTTAAGCTTCTCTAACTCTGAAAATAAACTTTAAAAATGATAAAATAAAAAAAATATATAAAATCAAAGTAATACTATTTAGGCACATACTAAACATGTATGTCATAATTAGGTCTAATATTGTATAATTTAAAACTTATTTTAAACTCACCTCCCACCTCCAAACACACAGGCACACAGATACACACACACACACACACGCGCACGCGCAGGGGTGTGCAGTGTGGATTCTGGATTCATCATTTTTTTTTCTTAAAAAGGGTATTGAAATAATATATAATAGTAAAGAAATAGCCTTGGTGCACCGGGGTGGCTCAATGCATTAAGCATCTAACTCTTGATTTCAGCTTTGGTCATGATTTCATGGCTGAGTTCAAGTCCTATGTCGGGTTCCATGCTGATAGCACAGAGTCTGCTTGGGATTCTCTCCTTTCTCTCTCTCTGCCCCTCCCCCACTCATTCTGTCTATATCAAAACAAATAAACTTAAAGCAAGAAATAGCCTCAACATCAATTTTTTTTTTTAGTTTTGTACTTCAGCCTTAGAATTATAAAGCTAATCAAGGAAATAAATTTACACTCAGTCCATGTGACAATACCATCCAAAAGCAGCCAATAATTTTATTTTGTCCACTATAATTTCCATACTGAAGGTAGAGATATAAGATTTTCTTTATTAATTTCAAGGTTTTTTTAAGAAATGGAATTGCATATTCTTACTTTAATAAAGTTGTGTTGCTAGCCAGCTTCTCTGGGAAATAGGTTGTGCTATAAAGATTTGTATGCAAGAAGTTTGTTGTTTTCAGGAATAACATCTGTGAGAGAATTACACACACACACACACACACACACAAACACACACACACACAACTGGACAGAGGGATAATAAGAACTGCATGCCATTGCAGTAAAAACTAGTCAATCTCACTAGAGTAAAGATGAGTCTCCTTCAGAGTTGTCATGAATGGAGGAAAAAGGAGTGAGCCTTTGAACAGTTCCTCGCCTCAACCCACCTTACCACCACTGACCAGTCATTGGACATGGACTACTTTCCCAGAAGGACACATAATCTTGGTGAGGTGGCTCTCTAAAAGTTAGTGCAATTTCTTCAGAGAGACTCAGCTGCAAGACAGCTTTCAACAGCTGGAGAGAGAAGTGCTTTAGTCTGAAGGTGGTTGAGGATTGCTGAGCCATGTGGTCTTTTTGCAATACTTTAACTTTAATATGTTGGAGTTAGAGATATTTGGACTCATTCCAAGTTCAGTGTAAAAGTACTCAAAGCTTTATCAGACTTATAATACTCCTTGGATCTCAGCTAATCCTTATTGGGGAAAAAAAAGAGATAAAACAATTTTACAGCTGCATAGGCTTTGAAATGCCTTAAAAGTGATGAGAACAATGTGCAAAGTTCCCCACAATAAAGCCTTTTGCCAAATGAGTTTGTATCTTGATTTTGCTGAGAAGAGATGCCTAGCAGTATACGGGGATGGTTTCTTTAGAAAAAGGTCACATTAGAAGCAATGCACTTGTTGTATGTGTATTAGTGACAAATCTATATCCTGAACCTAGAGAAACAAAATATTGTATTTTGAACAGGGAAGATAGCAAGTGAGTGAAATCTGTTAACAGAATAGAGAACTGCCTTCTTCCATGCTCCATAACGAAAATTGGTCACATACTTATTTTGCAATCATAACCATATCATATCTAACATGTTTGGTGTAATGTCAGGTACTTATAAATAAGGAACAAAGTGATAATTTTACTTCTAAAGAATGTTTTCATGGGAAATCAATATTTATTTATTTTTTTAATGTTTTATTTATTTTTGAGAGAGAGAGAGAGAGACAGCGTGAGCAGGGGAGGGTCAGAGAGACAGGGAGACACAGAATCTGAAACAGGCTCCAGGCTCTGAGCTGGCTGTCAGCACAGAGCCCGACGTGGGGCTTGAATCCACGAACCGTGAGATCATGACCTGAGCCGAAGTCGGACACTTCACCGACTGAGCCACCCAGGCGCCCCAAGGGAAATCAATATTTATAAACAAGAGCTTTATTTGTATTTTCTTTTTTAAAAATGTAGTATATAGTTGAGAAAGACACAATTTCAGGGTAACAAGATAATATAACCATCTAATAAAATTAACGATTTAATTTCTGCTGCATTCTCTGAAAATAAAATTTTTGGATTTTAATGTGTGGGCTGATTCTCATGCCTCTTCTAATGAAAATATAAAATGTTTTATTGTGATTTTGCACTACCCAAGATAGAGAAACTTTATGACTTCATATTTCATTTTATTTTATTATCCTCTACTCAGAAATATCCAGTGACCTATGCTTGGCAGTTTGTGTGAAATGTATGCATCAAAAATTGGAACATTAGGAAGTTCATGTAACATCAGTCCATCTTAGTCACCAATATATAGAAAAAACTAAACTGCATCCTGTCACAGCTGCCTTATATTTTGGTAGAGATGGGATCATCAAGTTAAGCAGAACTGTTTGTGTTTATATAAAACAATTTAGGGAGGTAAAACAATAGTCACAAGGTGCTCACATAAAACAAATGAATGTAAATATGTTTAATAAAGTGGTGCAAGTTTAGTTCACTCTGAATATAATAGCACTTTAAAAATAAAGTTAAAATAAGAATTAGTTTATCTTCTCACAAGTAAGGAGATAGAAAATAAATAGGATAAAAATACAATAAAAACAAACAGAATACACATGTATTTTAAATCTTGCTTTTGATCTTGTATTAATAATTTACATTAAAAGTGAATAAAGAAAAAAAAGGATCAGAGGAATTTTAAAGTGCATCATCTCTTAGGATTTAACTCCTTGTTTTAAAAAAAGAAAGCATTACTATATATTAGAAGCTATTACATACCAGAATAAATACATTAGAAACAATCTTTGCAGTTCCTGGTTATATATGAAACATTTATTTATAAGCTGATTTAAGAAGGCATCACTGAGAAATTATTGAGTATTTTCTGTGTGTTAGATTCTGTGCTGTTTGAAAAAAAAGTCATTATCTCTACCAATGTGTTTTTGCTTATATGCATATCACATATTAACTTATGTCAGTTTATGGATACGTGTGTACTCAAACACACATATGCACACACACACTTTATTTTTTTATTGTACCTGAAGTCAAATATACTTCTTACATGAAATGAAATATCCGAAGGCCAAGTGAGTTAGACTTTGGCAGATTTAAAGTGATACCACACCATATGCAAGACTGCTTTATATAACACAAAACATTATATTATTTGTTCCTTTTAATCTCACCTACTGTTGGATCCTCTGACTTGCCCATTTTGGATTATGGTACTGATAGCTTTAATCTCCTATTAAACTTTCCTACATGTTTCTCTGACATCATTGCTCCAATTTTCTTATAAGAACTCATGTTTTTCTTTACCTGCCACTTTTTCATTCCCTATGGCTGAAAGTCACAATGGCATACCCTTCACCTGCCATAGGAATAAGATATGTGACTTAGACTTGTGGCAGTAAATTGCAATGATCTGATTTTGCCAGATCATACAGCTAAGCTCATATCAATCAAGTAGACAACTTATCATCTTGGCCACAGTATTAGGCTCAGGATTGACCATATCAATGAAGTAGTCCAATGAGAAACTTCAATATATTTGATGTATAGTCACTGATATGGATATGACATTTTAAGTTGTTGACTCATTAAGCCATTGGAATGTATTTTGGTGTTGCAAACTGGGGTCATTTCCCCAGGTACTGAGAATCTCTTAGAGAATAAAGTCAACAAACAGGCAAACAAATCTACAGAAAAGATAAAGAACTGATACTTTCTTATGAACTATTGTATCCAAGCATGATAGTTCTGTTATATGGTCCAAAAAAGCCACACTCTCTTTTACTCATAAAAAAGTTTGAGTTCAGTTTTAATCCCTTGCAATGGGAAAATGATTCCTAATGAATAAACTGTACATCAAGAGAATACTTCTGGACTAGGAAATAGGCTAATCTTTTTAAGAGGTTACCAAAAATAGAGCAGACAATGATAATATTTAGAACATTACTTCTATGATATTTATAGGACATCATGATCAAAATGTATTCACATAATAGTATCCAATATTGTGATAATTTACAAGAGTGAGAAGCTAAGTTTGAGTAGAGAGAGTCCACTGGTCTAAACAACTTTTACAAATCTTGTAAAATGTAAATCAGATTATACTGTTTCTCTTCTCAAAATACTGTAAAGCAAAACTAAAGACTTTCTAGGCTTCCATCCACCTTTCTTCTCTGCTTTATTATAACCCTGACCTCATAATCTGCACCCTACCTCTTTCTTACTCTGCTCAAGACACATTGGTCTCCTTACTATTTCTGTAACTCATCAGAAACAAAACCAAAAACAAATTTTAAAAAACATGCCTAGAGTCTTTATCCTCGCTATTCTTCTCTTTCTAGAATGCTGTTCTTATAGATATCACATGACTGACTTCTTAATTATATTTGAGAATTTTACTAAAATAGTAATTTTAAAGTCTTTCTTGACCATTCAAATTAAATATAATATGATCACATTTTCTAACTTTTTCTGATTTATCCCCTAGCACGTATCACCATATAATACTTCATTTAAATTAATATGCATATTGTTTATTGTCTGTCCTTCCCTGGAAGTATATATTATAAGGATCAAGTGGTTGGTATCAAAAAGGGCAAGTTTGTGAAACCTGGGATGGTGGTGCTGGTCCTAGCAAAAACCTACTTTCAAGGCAAAGTGGTCCTTGTGAGGAACATTCATGATTGCCACCTCAAGCCACCTCTATAGCCTTGCTCTTGTGACTGGAATTGACTGCTATCCCAGCAAAGTGACAGCTACCATAGACAGGAAGAGGTCAAAGATCAAATCTTTTGTGAAAGTTTATAACTACAATCACCTCATGCCCACAAGGCACCCTGTAGATATCCTCTTGGACAAAACTGTCAGTAATAAGGAAGCATTCAGAAACTCTGCTCTTAAATGTAAAGCTTTATGGGAGGCCAAGGTTAAGTTCAAGGAGATGTACAAGACCGGCAAGAACAAATGGTTCTTCCAGAAGCTGCAGTTTTAGCTCTGTTTTGTTTCAGTCATTACAAAATAAAGAAAAGAATGTTTTAAAAAGTATATATTATATAACTGTTGCTGTGTAAGCTAACTTTTTTCTTTCCTTGTTTTTTAAATAAGTGTATCCTCAGTGCCTGAATGAGTGGTTTAATAAAATAAGTGGCCAAAAAACATTTGCGAAATAATGAATGAAAATGATATTCGATATCAGAATTCAGCATTCAATACCTGTTGTATCACTTATGGAATGGTGGTATTATAAAATTAATTTGTCTCTGTGACTTTAAAACTTGGTAATTTGCATAAAAGTAGTTTTACTGCCTTTCTAAGAACTTTATTGAGATCTAATATAGTTAGTCATTTGCACATATTTCAAGTTTATATATATATATTTTTAAAGTTTATTTATTTATTTTGAGAGACAGTGAGAGTACAAGTGGGAAAGGGGCAGAGAGTGGGAGAGCTAGAATCCCAAACAGGCTCTGCGCTCTCAGCACAGAGTGCCATGCAAGGCTCAAACTCATGAACAGTGAGACCATGACCTAAGCAAGGATCAAGAGTTGGAGGGTTAACTGACAGAACCACCCAGGCACCCCTCAAATGTATATTTTGATAACTTTCTAATTCATCCCTTCCCTCCTCTCCCCACTAGTCCCTTGGCAACCACTAATCTTCTTGTATGTAAGTTTTCATATTCAAGGATTTTATATCAATGTAATAATACATTATGCGTACATTTTTCTTTCCTCTTCTAATTTCTGAAGAAACAACCCAGAAGTTTCTTGAAATGATGTATCAGTTTACATTTCTACCAACTTTAAACGAGCATTCTACATTCTCTACATTCTAAGACAGTTGGTATGGCTAGTTTTTTAATTTTAGGCATTTTAACTGATGTAAAGTGGTATCAAATTTTCTTTAGATTTGCATGTCCTAATGACTATTGAGGTTGAACTTTGTTTTCTTGTGTTTGTCTTCCATATATTTCCTTCAGTTAAGTGTCTGTTCAAAACTTTTGCTAATTAAAAACAAAATAATTGTTTTATAATCATGAGTTGATCTCATGAACCTTGAGATTATGATGAGAAGAATCAGGTGTCAAGAATCAGGTGCTCAACCAAGTGAGCCACCCAGGTGCCTTACAATTATTACTTTTAAAATTTATCTTACAATTGTTGTATTTGAGAGTTGTTTACATACCCTGGAAATGAGTCCTTTAGTACCTATCTATTTTGCAAAGATTTTCTCCTAGTCAATGGCTTTTAATTTAATAGTTTTAATAGTGTGATGAAATTCAAATAATCAATTTGTTGCTTAATTAATCATTTTGAGTTGCTTCTTACAAATAGTGGTATTGATATATATATAGATAGATATAGATAAATATGTCTGTATTGTTATTATTGGCATTTGGATATCTAGCACCATATGCTGAAAAATCTCCATAGGGTTGCTTTTGTATCTTTGTCAAAAATAAGCCTCCATGTATGTAAGAGTATATTTCAGAACTCTATTCTGACCCATTAGAGTATTTGTCTATCTCAACATAATCAAGTTAATACCATCCTGTCTTGACAATTGCTTCTTTACAATCAGTCTTGACATCAGGTGGTTACTGCTAGAATGTTCTTTTTTTAAACAAATTGCTTTGGTTATTCGAGGTTCTTTGCATTTCTCTATACATTATAGACTCTTTAGAATTCTTTGCATGTAATTGCTTAGATCAAGTTTCCCTTATGATCAAATCAACACTTGAGTAGCTTAGCATTTATCATTTATTCATTGATCCACTCACACCACACATTAAGTACCTAGTATGTGGAAGGCACTGTACTATATCATAATGTTCATGAGCAATGAAAGGTATATCCCTTTACAGTATAGTAGGGCATGTATAATTTTAAAAAAACAAACAAGTTTATAGGTAGTAAACATAGGAATGATTGAAAACTTATAACTTCCAAAAACATTTAAAGGAGGTGATAAGATTTATTTTTTGAGGATGTGATATTTGAGCTGTACTATGAACTCTGATAATAATGCCACCACTATTTCTAGGAATAAAAATGTTAAGAATTTATCACATGAGTTCATCACAAACCTTTTCGAACATACTACTTGTTGAATCTGTGAAAATAAATAAAGACAACCTCACTTAAAATGGAGTTGGGTCTCTGGGCTGGGGCGGGAGTGGGAGGGAAGCTCTGATACATGTCTACTTGCCTTAAGAAGCATACCTCACATTACTCAATGGGAAGATTACTTTGCATATCCCAGCAGGAGGAAGAGAGAATTTCTCCTGGCCCAAGCAACAGTTCACTCAATGAGAACTCTGTGAAACAGCCCCTTCCAGTTTCTTCCTTTCCCCTATAAAAGCAAGCTCCTCTCCTCAGTTTTTGGGATTTGCCTATGGTTCACCATAGTCTGCATATCCAAATTGCAAATCCTCTGCTACTCCAAAAATAATTCAGTTTGCTGGTAAAATAATTGGCTGTTTTGTTTTTTAAGGTCAATAAATCAATACTGCAAAGTTATATATTGTTAGGATTGATACATTTTGTGAAATATCTTACTCGTTTTATAAGGTGACTTGAGGACTATAGTAATAGTCCCTGTGTCTTGTCTATTGTACAGTTTTATTATGCTATGTTAATTAGGCTAAACAATAATTTTCCATGTTGTTTCCTGGTGAAGTATACAGAAGTCATTGTAAATCAATTCACTCTTAGCCATGAATTTAAAAGGATATAAAACAATGTGGCTCATGACTGTTTGTCATGTTATTTTTGTCATGTAAACTTAGGGAAGAAATTAAATAATTAAGATATGTGAGAAAGTTAATGAAGGTTAATAAATTAAATTTCCAGCAAAGTTAAAATTACTAGTTTGCACTGTTTCTGTAACCAAGAGGTCAAAATAAAAATATAAGGTGATTGCTAATTGTAGAAGTAAATACATAAGGTCCTCATTAAAGTTAAAGAGCTGCTATTATCATTGCCATTCAAATAATAATGATGATAGTGCAAAACTAAATATAAATTTAAATCATTCTAAAAAGTGCTTTTTGTGTGACAAAACGTCAAAAGCACGGTTTTGCTGTAGACCAGTTGGTTTATTTGGATGTGCTTTCAATTTCTTCTTAATGTATGTGTATATTTATGCATGTATGCACATGCGTACACATATAATTTAATATCATATTTTTAATGACAATACAATTCTTCATAACTAATATTAGATTTACCTCTTCCATAACATGTATGATTGTTTTAACTTAATTTACAATCAATTTTTGTGTTCTTTTCACTATTCTGACCCCAGGAAGTTAATCTTGATAGACTGCAAAGGAATTCAATAGCAAGATGATGGAGGTGGGGAAGATAGGGATGTTTCTTTACTTTGAGCTTTGGTGATGGACTTGCTGTGATCCCTCTTTCAGCGTTACAGCTACCTTTGGATCCAGAAACACTATTTTCCTATTATCCCTTTTATACTTTTGGGCCTTCAGAAGAAAATGGCTTCTGGCTATAGCTTGTCTTTGGTTTTCTAAATATCTTTTATTTGTTCCTTTAACACTTTCCACAACTCTGTAAATAATATCTTCTTTAAATTATCTTTAGAATTCCAGATTAGCATTTTTTATGATTCTGATAGGTCCTAACTAATATAATTGTAATATAAAAATATACTTTTATAACTAATATAATAATAGCATATCTAGAAAAAATTTGAATAGCATTGCATATAATGAAGTTGATACTACCAAGCTTAAGTGAACAGTTTTTATTTTTATAATGTGTTAGATGTGGAAGTCAGTTTTATTCATTCTATAAATATAAAGTATATGCCCATGATGTTCTAGTCTTTCATAATACTTAGATGAATAGAATACTCAGGAGAGAACAGAGTATTATGAAAGGTTTCCCTCCAGAATGTTATATACTTGAACAAGCAAATTCAGGAACAAGGGGAAAAAAAGTATCATCCTTGTAGTGTGAACAACATAATCTACACAAGTATGATAGGAAATCATAATAAATTTCCTAGAGGAGCTGAAATAATTCTAACTGAATATTCTAAAGAAATGTCTGGATTTGGCTCATATGTCTGTATTTCTAAGTAAGCTAGGCTTCTAATTTTAATTTTAATCTCTGTCTAGGGGAGATATATCATTGAAAAATTATGTGTAGATTCAAATAATGAGAGATTCAAGGTAATGTTGTTTATATGAAGCTCTTCTCTCCATTTTATATTTGCATGAGACCTTGAATAGATTGCCAAAACCAAGTCACATAAAAATAGATGGATAAACAGAGAAGGACAAATATCATATGTTTGCACATATAGGAGGATTAGGAGGAACTTAACTGAGGAACGAGGGGGAGAAGAAGAGGGAAAATGGTGGGGGAAAGGGAGAGAGGCAAACCATGAGAGACTCTTGAACGCTGACAAAAACTGAGGACTGATGGAAGTGGGGGGGAGGGGGATGGGCATGGAGAAGGACACTTGCAGGGATGAGCACTGGGTGTTATGTGGAAACTAATTTGACAATAAACTATTTGTAAAAAATAAAAATAAAAAAATAGATGGATATTATAAGATATTAAAATGTTATTATCAAATCATATTTAATCATATAGGAAGCTTTCATCTCACTCATTTTTAATAAAAGGGCAAAAGAACAAGTTCTCACTAAGGATTTTGATGACTCATGTGGGTAGAGTCTTTGATGTTGAGCAATATATTCTTATTTTTGTACATAAACTTCTGTTTTCTGATAGCTTTAGTTATCAGCTGGTAAGATTGGCAAACAGAAATCCAAAAATCAGAATTAAGTTTCACTACTTTTGATATAAAATTGTTTTAAATGTTTAAAAACAGCATTTAAATATATATATTGCATACATTCCTACAAGTATGGATCGATGGAAGGTTAACTCATAGCAAGCAATACTTAATTCATACCTCAGCCCAACACAAACCAAGATATGCCACATAAGAGGCAATATGTGAACCTTCAAACAACATTTTAAAAAGGTAGAGAGCCTTGGAGAATGAAGGCAAGTTAAACAAAACTTTCCAGTCCAGACTGAAGAAAGGCTGGATGCTTCAGTGGGGAACAGTTGATGCAAAAGTTTTTGCCTCCTTACTGACATACTTAAAAAGGACAAATAGAAGTACCAGTCCAGGAACAGATGTGCCAGCGCAGCAGTGCCAGGATGGGATGAGGTGCAGGTGAAACCATGCAGGCCGATCTCCCACTAGTGAGTGCTCCTTGCTAACCCCTCTGTTCACTACACTCTCAGGACTGGACGATGACAACTTTAGGAGTTGTCCCCAGAGTAGTAATATGAACAAGTCAGGCACACCTGCTGAGAAAGTGTCAAATAGTGATGAGGGAAAAGAAACAAGGTGGCTTTTGCCTTGTCATCTCCCAAACCTCTTCTACTCTTGGGCTTTCTGTATCCTCCTGCTTTCTACCACAGCAACATGACCACAAATAAGCCAAAAGAATTGTGAAACTCAATTCTGATTTTTGGATTTCTGTTTGCCCACCTTACCAGCTGATAATTAAAGCTATCAGAGAAAAGGAGTGTTGGAGGCCGGCTCCAGCAGGTCCAGGGGTCCCTGAAGGATGGATGGTGTCAGCGAGAGAGAGAGAGTGAGGAGAGTGAAAGAGCCCTGAGATTCTTTCTGATCACCAGGCAGGCATCTCTGTCCTGTCAATTTTGGTCTTTATTTATAGGTCAAATGTTAACATGGCATCAGAAAATGGAATTTTTACAATGGATAGTTCTCTGTGATAAGATGTTTTTCGAAAATGTACAGAAACAAGTTTTACAGAAGTCTTCTTGCAGAACTGCCCCAATTATAGTGAGGTTGAGTAACTAAGAAAATAACAGGGTGTTCACATTTTAATAAAACTAAGATTAAGTTGTAGGTTTGTAGCTACTCTTATCCATCCTCCTCACAGATGCCAGGGTAAGGGAAGGTGTTTGTGCAATGTAGGCCTTAGGGAAGGGGTTGCTATACACCACCAGTTAGCAAAGGTATATGTAGTAACTTATATTCTGCCCTTATCTGTTCCTTCTCTCTAAGTTAGGCCCTTTGTCTCCGGGTAAGACTTGATTTTTCAGTTATATTCTTTATGGCACAAGAGAGCCAACCATACTTTTAAAGAGTTTAGCTCATTTCCAATACATAGAATAGCCACTTTGAGTGCATTTACCTTTGTGTCTAGTTTTATGATTTCTTGAATAGCTAGGGCATGAGAAACATTTTTGGTTAGTTAATTTACATGTTCACCTGTATGAACATCTTGGACTAATGCAACGGTAGAAACAGAATTGTACATGTAAAGGTCAATATTTATGAGTAAGGATCATTAGCCTGTTCATAGCTCAAAGGAAAGTATGGAGGGAAACAGGACCTGCTGGAGACACGATGTCTGTTTCCATAATCAAAAGAAGTTCCCACAATAAGTTCCTTCACAAGGTGCAATCATCATACCAGGGCCGGAATAAAGGGACAAGTCACTCCCGATATTGATTAACAAGGTACCCTAGGGGTCCGTGCTCAAGCAGAAATAATTGAGTGGGGGTGGATATTGGTCATCATCTGATGGCAAGAGACCATGCAAACTTGCTTTAACGTCACTAGTTTTCTCGACTCCTGGGTTCAGAATGGCTCCCAACAAAGGAGTTCATGTACCCAAATAAGCATAGATTGCTCAACATCAAAGACTCTACACATGTGACTTGCCAAAATCCTCAGTGAGAACTTGTACTTTTGCCCTCCTACTAAAAATGAGTGACCTCTTAATAAAAATGCGTGAGGTGAAAGCTTCAAAAAACTTAAATAATATGTTAGAATCTATCTTAGATTTCTAAAGTTATTTTCTGTAATAACTTTTGTTATCTTCATATTTATTTTCTGTCTAAATAAAATATCAATTTAGTGTTAAAAATATTTATCACAAAAAATATTTATGGCAATGCCCATATATTTAAAAATACCTAAAAGTGCTAAAAATATATGCATCATATTTGCTTACATTATTTTTACACAATTAAGGAAAGATGAACAAAGAAAGAACGTTAGCTGACCTAACACAAAACTCCATAATTTCTTAAACTGTACCAACACGATTAGTTCTAATCCTAGGTTTTTGAGTGGTAAGTAAACTTCAGGGACTCAGAGCATTATTTTTATACATTTAATCCTTCATTAATAAGTTTTCTAGCACTACCTGCCCCACTATCCTGTGAAGTGCTTGTTTTGCATTTCTTTTTGCTGGAGAGTCCTTCTCAGCAGTGTTTTAGAACTGACAGTTTTGCTTGTAGCGATAAGGGCATGAGGCCTCAGTGGCATGCTGAGTACTCCAGGGTTTCCAAAACAAAACAAAACAAAAAACAAACAAACAAACAAAAAAAACCCAAACCAAGACCCCACACCTTTAAAGTCAGAAGAACAAGACTCTGACAAAAGGCAAGTATTGCAGTGAGGTAAAAAAGAAAAAGCAGGTAAATTAATCATAATCTATTCTTACCTTTGTTAAAGATTCAGGTTCAGCTATTTTGCATTACAGTTAGAGCTTCCATTAGTTTCTGTTTTTTTCTTTAATGCTGGGTGACAACTTGTAAGGATAAAGTTGCTTATTAATGAGGCCTAAATATGTGTAAAACTTTTCTAAAACTGTTTCTAAAGCAGGTTTCTAAATGCTTTGCAATATGCCTAACCAATATGTTTAGTAACAGTTAAATTAGGATGGCAAAAACTAATGAAGGATTAAATGGGCCAGCCATTATCTGCCCCAGCAGCTTGTAGATACACATAATCATGAAGAACTTTTGAAAAAAAAAATCAGGATTATTTTTATGTGAGATTTTTTGGAGAACCAGGAGAGGAAGTTTTTTTTTATTCCCACAATGATTAAGTACAATCTAGTTTCCTCAAGCCTCCTGACCTGTGTTTAGAGATAGGATTTCATAATGGGATTAACCAGGATGTCAAGGCCTCTTTCCTATAACCTCAGATATAAGAACTGCAGTCTCTCAAAAATAATCCTTCTAAATATTTCTGGGGCATCTTACATGTACTCATGAGCATGGCTTCTCCTGTCAGTCATTGATTGCCACTCCAAAAGGCAGGAGTTAAGGACAACCTTATCCAACCAGCATCTCATCTGCTGAATCACAAGTTTCTGAGGTTCCTAGATGCCAAAACTATTTTCTATCATCTATCTATCTATCTATCTATCTATCATCTATCTAAGATCATTATTATTTTCCCTTTGGCTATTAAAAGAAGGATGATATGTGCCTCTTTATACCTTATTTATAAAGATACTTCTTTATACGTCCTGTTCTTTTTTTTCTTTTATGGTCCTAGTCTGCAGAATTTCAGGAATTTCTGTATCTAATATATGTAAAGGGGATTATGTATTTACAACATAAGAAACATTAGCAGCAAATATTACCTACAATTAAGAATACCAGACAAGCTTACAAAGTTATAAAGGTTTAAAAATGATTTATGGATAAATTCTGATTTGAAATATTTTGTTCCTCTTGATGTCACATTTGATGACTATGTAGTTGTAGACTAAACTCAGAGTTCTGCATTAAGTCTCTTCATTGTTAATGTACTTAGTTCTATTTCTTTCTTCCACAAATACACTTCACAAAGGCTTTGAGCATGAGTCCAGTGGAGTAGAATAAGCTACCATCTGGACAACAAACATCATAATGAACTAGCATCTCCTCTCCCATCTCAGTCAAAGTTTTTTTCAGATTCACAATATACCTGGATTTCAGTAAACTTCTTAGCCCTGATATAAATCATATTTGGTGACCTGTCCCTTTAGATTGCTAGGCATGTCCAGACCTCACTGTCTGATTACACCTGAACTGCAAATGTGCTATACTAACCAATTTTATCTTTGATTTCAAAGATCATACAATTTGGCATATCCCTTTAGAAAATAGTGACTAAGTATGAAACTGGCAGCCTTGCACAGGTTATCTGATCTTCCATTCCAATGAAGTATTATTAAAATAAGCAATGCAAAAGAGAAGAAACCATGATAGAATTTATTGGCTTACTCACATTGGATTCATTATTACATTTCTGAGATACTAGGGAAATGTATACAAGGTATTTTAATCAATAACCAGAGCCATCAACTCTCATGGGATGTGCTTTTCATACTCTGAATAAATATCATTGTGTATTGCTCAATCATATCCCTTTTCTGTATTCACTAGGAGCATTATACAAATCAAATAGATCTAAAATGAAAGGCAAGGTCATTTATAAAAAGAAAAGCAGGGGCACCTGGTGGTTCAGTTGGTTAAGCATCTGACTTTGGCTCAGGTCATGATCTCATGGTTTGTGGGTTAGAGCCCTACATTGGGCTCTGTGCTTACAGCTCAGAGCCTGAAGGCTGCTTCAGATTCTGTGTCTCCCTCTCTCTTTGCCCCTCCCCTGCTCATGCTCTGTCTCTCTATATTAAAAAAATTTTTTTTAAATAAATAAAGATAAAAGCAGTCACAAAATGGCAATGTAAGCTGTTTGGGTATATGTGGACAGGTTCTTATTTTAGGATATATGGATTTACATAATAATTGCTTTTGTTCTTTTTAGTACCATGTGTTGGAGCCATGCTTCTCTGGTGGGCTATCTCTTTTACTATATCACTTTCTTGTACCAGGTTAGCTAAAGAGTTAGCCAAAGGATAACCACCTCAAGTCCTTTATATAAAGCATAATGATATTTTACACAGTAATTTTCTTAACCTTCCTATATTTTTTAATAAAATGATTGAAACAGTGCCTGAGACTCAATTTCTTAAAGCTTCCATAATTCAACAAATTTCCTTACAGCTACTGGCAACACTGACATATGAGTTTTAGAAACAATAAATTACTTGTCCAAAGCAGTATCCTGAATGAGTCATTTTGAAAATCTGACTTAGAGAACAAAAGTTACAGCCTTATGACAATGACCCATAGCAATTTGCACTGACACCAGTCAGCTGAAAATCAAGATTAGATTAATTTCTTCAGTTGCTTAATGAGCTTTGTAACAGAATACTGTATTAGATTTTTTCACAATGTTGAAGATACATAATAACCTAGATAGATTATCTTCATTCCTGCCCTATGGTTCACTAATTCATAAATGTAAAACCATCTTTAAAGCATGCACATTACTATCACTGAATGAAAAAGTGTAGCTGAGTAATCAAGTTGATCATAGGAGTTTGGGAACTTCATACCAAAAATAAAACAAAACAAAACAAAAACCAGAAAATGTATAAACAGGACCATTTAACTAAAACATCAGAAATATCAGCACAGATGTTTATCTGTAATCAAGTACTCAAAATGTTTAAACTGTTACAATGACAATAAGAAATACTATATCCATGCATTTGGTTTGAAAAGCATAGTAATGTTTTTCTCCTTGACTTGGGGGAGGGGAGATACATTTTTCAAATCCATGATCGGCAATAGTTAGCCTATAAGAGCATTCTAAATTTCTCTTAAGCCAGTCTGGACTACTATAGAAAGAAGCATGAAGACTATTGCCCCTGCTTCCATTTTCTAATCAAGGGTAATTTTTTTTCTGTTGTCTTTTCTGAATCTAGTATTGCTTAATATTTGATACTATTCGGGCAATTCTAAAACCTCCCATTTGGATTGTCCAGTTAAAATCTAGGAAACGTTGTACTTACCCAACATTTACATGTAAGCTGGTATCGGTAAGATACCAATACCACCCACACTTGTGATACACCCACACTTGCATCACATCTATTCCACTTAGTCATTCAAGTAAAGGTGATACCAAAACTGCATATCTCTTACATTGTTATTTCTCTATCTGTAAATTTTCCAAGGCCTTGCCTAACTCCCAAACTTTACTTTCACTCCTTCATTCTGCCTAGGGATATTACAGTATATTGTGAAATGACATTCCATAATTTCATATGTTTTGTTTGTTATTCCTAGGATATTCAACTCTCACCATAGCATATGGCCTCAGACACCCCACTTGTGGTTGGATAAACAGATGCATTAACTTTTTTTGCAGCTACCTAAGTGGCTTGGACAATCTTAGCAGCCTGTGTCAGGATGTTTTTTGTTCGTCTTCCCTATTGGCTTGATTGGATTTATATTGACTCAATCTGGGACGAGGGGAGTGAATTTAACAGGGTTCCTTAGGAAAGATTGCTGCTGGCACTGAAGCAGCTTTCCTTTCTCTCAGCCAGTGATAATGTAATCATGCACTAGTTTACTTTTCATAAGGAAAAACTTATTTCATAAACTTATTTCATCTTATGTTTTAACAGCCACTTAAATAATTGTACCTGATTCCTTGTTTCTTTACTTTTCTTTCTCTAATTTCATTCCTCTGGCCTTTTGCTTTCTTCTGTAGAGTCTAGATTTTCATGTCAGTAAAACCTAAGCTAGAATAAATCTGTCATAGTATTTCAGAGATACTCCCACCCTTTCAATAGGAGAATCATATATGGAGCATATGATGGAAGGCATGTCTAAATCTCAGTGTCTGCCATAGTTTGGGTCAGAGGCATATTCTATGAAGAAGATGATCTCTGATTAATACATAGACAATTCAGGGATGCTGTTGTCACCAACATTTCTACTGTTTCTGTGCAGCTATTCCATTTCACAGCCAGTGAGAGTGGTTCAAGCTTCTTTTCTTTACACAGAATTTACTACCTCTAGTCAGCATTAAAAAGTTATGACTATTACTTTATTGGTCATTGATAAACACCAAACACTACAAAATGCTATAGACTAATATTCATAATAAACATTCCTTTTATCCTTCAGTGTCCAGAGATAAATTAATTGCTTTAAGTCAACTGATCTAGGACTACAGGAAAGTAGGAATTCCTTAGGCATCTTTACCAAAACACTTTTTAGCAAAATGGCTGACCTCTCTTATACCACAGCCCCTGTTTTCTGGAATTGTCTTTCCATCACATTTGTCTCTGAGTGATTCATTTAAGAACAAACAATTAAGGGGGAGAACATCAGGATGAAGCACAATGTTCTTCCACATATAAAACATGGATTTTGGTTTAAAAATTAGATCTAGGGGTGCCTGGGTGGCTTAGTTGGTTAAGCGTCCGACTTTCACTCAGGTCATGATCTCGCGGTTCGTGGGTTCGAGCCCCGCGTCGGGCTCTGTGCTGACTGCCAGCTCAGAGCCTGGAGCCTGTTTCAGAGCCTGTGTCTCCCTCTCTCTCTGACCCTCCCCTGCTCACGCTGTCTCTCTCTCTCTCTCTTAGAAATAAATAAAACATTAAAAAATTATATCTATTTTCATCTAAAATACCTGAAAAATGCCAGTTGTTTCATTACCTGTGTTATATTCTTCACCTCCAAGAGCTTTCAGTTACATGAGGGAAGTTTTAATAAGTAATCAAATAATTTTATATCAGCTGATTGCCTCCTCATTTGGCTTTAGATTCACATTTTAGCAATTCTCTAATACAGAAATCCATGTCATTTGTATTCCATTGGCAAGTAGTATACTACTGGTAATTTGTTACAGAGCATTTTGTCCATAAAACTGTGGGTAAAACCATGACTTATTTACAAAGCAGCCACTAAGGCATCACCTTTTCATCAGAATTTCACAATATCTCCTTATCACTCACTATATTCTTCAAAACCTAAAACCTCTAAGTGACAACATAGCTATAGTGGCAAGTTTGAGTTGGTCATCAATTGATACCAATATGACATAATATCACTTTTACTTAGTTTTATAGTTTTATAGAAAGATAGAAAACACAAGATACAGTAAATATGACATCATTATCTCAGTATGTTGGGAGCCCAGATATTATTATTTAAAAAAATATTTTATCTACACAAGATACTAAGACTGCCACAGATATGTATTGATCACCTTGACCCAAAAATTCTCCATTCTCAATGTCCTGACAATCTCTTATATTAAGTTACCATATGGGGCAAATGTGTGCAAATGAACACTCAGCTTCAACAGAGGTACAGTGACCATTTCTATCCCCCACACTTCCATAGAGAAAGATCTTTAAGCTCTTCCATTTTCAAGGGAACAGTAACGTGGGGAGACAGAACCTGAGTGCATTCCAAGGCAGGTATGTGTTAGCTCTATCATGATGTAAATCCTTCACTCTCCAGTTCCTTCTTTTTTTGTTATTATTTTTTCTCAATAGCTAAAGGTAAGTAATACTATGTGACATGAAGGTGATTGTATAAGTAAAATCAACTGCTGAATTTGTGAGAAAAGAACTATAGAGAAACCATTCATATGATATGAGTATGTTATATATCTTGTTTAAAATTTTCATCAATTTTTAACATACATTAAAATAAGCTTATTCTCTTAAAGAAAATTCTCAGTGAGTCACAAATCTTTTGACTGTAGCTTAAGATTCACTATTCAATAAGAAGCAATTTGAAGCAAAATCTACTCAATTTTAACTCAATTGATAACTCTATCTCTATACATTTAAGGGGAAAGGAATATACAGTAGAAAAAATAATTAGCATTCATTACTTACATTTCATTACATTATGGATTATCTCTATTTCATCTTTTCATGTTAATCAAATAATCAATAATCAACCACTTCTCATTTCTATCTATACTGCTTGTATTATATCACTTTTTTTATTATTTATACATGTATATGTATTAGTATACTATCAGCAGAAGGATGCCTTTTCATCTCGATGGGTATGAGTATAGTACCAAGTGAATAAAATAAGCAATATTTTATTGGAATTTAATTAATAACAACTAAAATCATACTATAATTTTTATAACTTTGAAATTAAAAAAGAATAAAAAGTCCCTGTTAAAACTAGTTAGAAATGTTTTGACATAAGTTAATAGAATCAGTGTGCTTAGCTTTAAAAAATTCCTATTTTACATAATTATAATTAGGTTTATCATTACAGAATAGCATAGAAATTTTGTTAAAATTGAAGTGATAATTGCATATTTTATATAGTTGTCAATTTCTGCCTGGCAAAACAATATTATAGACAATTAAGTAAAATAACCAAGAAAACTTCCATTTTACTAAGATGTGGTGGGAGAAGGCAACTTTTAGATACAATTTACGAATGTTACTTTATATTATAATTGCAGTGAAGTCCAGATATTGGGTTCAGTGACTTATAGAAATAATTTTAGTCCAAGAGACAAACAAACATACAAACAAAAAACTACCTCTCTCAACCACACACACATACACACACACGAACACTAATTGATAAGAAGATCAATCTGCCTGCTATGGACTGAATTGTGTCCTCCCGAGGTGCACATGTTGAAGCCCTAACCCGGCAGTGTGATGGTATTTAGAGATGTGCTTTTGGGATGTAAGTTTAAATGAGTTCATGAAGGTTGGGCTTTCATGATGAGATTAGTACCTTTATAAGAATAGATATCAGAGTTTCTCATCCTTATGAAAGGATACTGCCAGAAAACAGCAGTGTACAAAATACTGTTGTATTTTGAAGAGAACTTTCAATAGGAACTAAACTTTTCAGGGGCGCCTGGGTAGATCAGTCAGTTAAGTGTCTGAATTCGGCTCAGGTCATGATCTCACCGTTCATGGGTTTGAGCCCTGCGCTGGGCTCTGTGCTGACAGCTCAGAGCCTGGATCCTGCTTCAGATTCTGTGTCTCCCTCTCTCTCTGACCCTCCCCTGCTCACGCTCTCTCTCTCTCAGAAATAAATAAAACATTAAAAAAGAAAAAAAAAAGGAAATTAAACTTTTCAGCACCTGGATCTTGGTCTTCCCAGCCTCCAGAACTTGAGGAATTAATTTTGTTGTTTAGATTACCTAATTCAAAATATTTTGTTATGGTAACTTGAGAAGACTAAGATATTACCCAATTAACTTTTCTTGATAATACAGCCTAGAATTATACATCATATGATCTAAGAAGCAGAATTATTTTTTCACATGTAATAATCTAATTGAAATATCATCATTGGATTATGTTTAATCCAACTCTGCCCTCCAACAGTCTTTTTGAATGTTTGTGTGTATTTTCATTTTAAAAATGTTTTCCCCCTGAATCCCCTATTTATATTGATACTACATTATGTGAGCAAAATTGTATTACTAAATCATTGTTAAAGAAGCAGAGATACATAGTTTAAGGGATTCATTTATTGCTAAACAATCATGCAAAGTGTATTTTAATCAAAGTATCTGACTTTAGTCCTGTCTTCTATTTAATTATTACCTTAAATATTTTTGGAAATAGTGGTTCAAATTATGCCATTCCATACTTCTTAATACTAAATATGAAATATCTTCAGTTAAAATAGTTAATCATTAAAATAATAACCTAAATACTTAGCTTGAGATACCTTTATTTAGTACCCTCATTGCAATGGTCTGAATGTGTCCTTCCAAAATTCTTAATTTCCAAAGATAATGATATTAGGAGGTGGTACTTTGGGGAAAAGATTAAGTAATGAGTGCAGAGCCCTCATGAATGGAATTGCTTTCTTATAAATGGGGCTCTAGAAAGGTCCTTAGCCTCTTCTGGCATGTTAGGATACAATGGCAAGTCTGAAACCCAGAAGAGGGCTCTCACTGAACCATGTCAGTTCCATGATCTTGACTTCTAGCCTTCAGGCTGTGAGAAATATATTTCTGTTGTTGATAAGTTACCCAGAATGTGGTATTTTGTTAGAGCAACTCAAACAAACTAAAACAGAAATTTGGTACTGATAATAGAAAGGTGAAGTGGATTTGGAACTGGATAATGGGCAGAGTCTGGAAAAGTTTCATGGTGCATACTAGAAAACACCTACATTGCCAAAGAATGGACTAATAAAGATGATTCTCATGGCAGCTCAAAAGGAGAAGAGGAGAGCTTTAGAGAAAGCCTCAATCTTCTTAGAGAATACACAAGTGTTTATGAATAGAATGTTGATTAAAATATGGATAGTAAAGTTCATTCTTATGAGATCTCAGGTGGAACAAGGAACATGTTATTAGAAACTGAAAGAAAAGTGATCTTTGTTGTAAAGTGGCAAAGAGCTTGGATGAATTGTTTCCATCTTAGTATTTTGCAGAAGGCAGAACAGTGAACAATAAAATTGAATATTTGGCTGAAGAAATTTCTGAGCAAAATGTTGAAGAAGCAGCTTGGCTTCTCTTGAATGCTTACAGTAAAATGAAATAAGAGTGAAAAGTTAAAGGCAAAATGGGTAGTCAGAAAGGAAACAGAGTTTAAATGTTTGGAAAGGTCTTAGTCTAACCATATTGAAAAAATAATAAGATACACTAAGAAACTAATATGCACATCCTCTCCATGGACACAAACATTTGTATTATTCCTATTCATCTTTCAAACGTTATCACTTCTATGAAGACTCCTCTGACATTTATGTACCACGATTTTTTCTCTTTTCTATGTTTCATAATATTCTGTTATTTTATTATAATGTACTTCTTATCATAGTTTAATTTAAAGTTGACGAAATCTCTTCCTACCATTAGCTTTGAGTCAGTTTTATTCAAATTTATAAACCAATACCTAGTTCCTCTATTCTCAAGAAATATAACAAAAAGTGTGTGTGTGTATCTGAGTATATTAGATTAATGTTGTAATAAATGTTATTTTATTGAGATGCTAAAATCCATACGTATTAGTAAATTTGTGTTTTATGCTCAGTTGTTATAATTAACTTATCAGGGAGTGGTATTTGTCTGTATCAATTAAAATATTTGAATATTTCATGAGACTGGAATAGTCTCTTAGGAAGAAAACAATGTAGATATAAAAATTGTCTATACCAGAAAATAATAAATTAATAAATATTAAAATGATATACCTCAAAATATTTTAGAATAGGTAGGAAAGTAAATAGTCAATTATGATGTAATGAAGTAATCAATAAGTATACATTATAAAATATAAATTACCCTTCAACCACAATATCATATATGAAGCTCTTCTAAGATATATGAGTCACTGTATATCAGTGTTGCATAACTTTCAGTATTATCTTGATAAGTTTATTTTTAAGTTGTGTTCTTGTTTAAGAATAAAGAGAATACCACTTATCACACCACTAAAAATCAGAATAACCATATTTCTTTTTTTATATAATATGTATCCACATAGTTCTGCAAAATTTCTGATCAAAAAATGACTATACTTATAAAACTACAAAATAAAAGAATTTTAGAGGCATGGATCAAGAACAAAACTGTGAATGAAAGTATAAACATCCAATTTTGTCATCAGATGTGAATTGTCAGGAATAAGCAATGATTACAGGATACTGTGACTGGTGTTGGTCCTACTGGCAAAATATTTGACCTCGTTTTCAGATGTAGATATGGATTTTCTTCATAGTTTCTTCACTCTTCTAACAGTCAGTATTATTCTCTTAACTTTTTTATCACAGAACTTTGTACCACAAAATAAACTTTTACTTTAGATAATAAAATTCTTTAAACTATTGTGGTTAGAGCTAACAAAAACAGTAAGAATAATGATATCTGGAGACATCATTATATTCTGTTTTAAATACATAAATATATCTTCCTTGACATCACATTACATAATTATGTAATTAGCTAATTCTTCTAATGATGTTTTAGAGTAAATATATGTCCCTATTATGTGCTTTATATGACTGGAAACACAGAAAGGCTATTTTGAAAGGAAAAGAGGCCCCACATAGTTTTAAAGATAGAAGATGACATTACATATGACAGAAATTTATGATATTTCTGAAGAATAGTAAGATATGAGAATGGAAATTGTTGGCTTTGCTTCTCATAGGAACCCTTGTTGTTTACTTCAATGTATATTTAATTTTATCTTACATGCTAATTCTTAGCATTGCATATCTAGGTTTCTAATAACATCAGAAGAATGTCTAGTTGATACATAAAATGTGACTACTCAAGCTTGAAAGCATGGGACTAAAAAGACATATGAAATTTTGGCATAAAGAAAAAGTACACTAAACTAAACTAAGGAAAAAGATCAAGCTACTCATTTGTCCTTAATGTAAGGATAAATGGCTCAACATGGTACAATATTTGATTTAAAAAATGACTTTACTGAAAGATATGTTGTAATAAGACCAGTGACTTTTGAAATACTTCTTCAGTTGCATTCACCATAAATATTTGGGTCTTAAAGTTCTAAAAAATCTAGGTATTTGGTAATTTTTTTGGAACTTTGTACTCTGAATTTTAAATAAGTACAGGTAATTTTTGTGGCATTTTGAGTTCATTTATAAACTGGAAGCTGTTCAAGAATTATTTGCTTTTAATGGAATCTACTTCTTTCCTCTTGAAAAACTTTGTATTAACAGCACCTGTAAAAGTCCTCTTTTTTTCCCCAGATTTACGTTAAGCATTATTTTTATTCTCCATCTAAGTATGGTGGTGGGTTAGATGCCCCTCCTATTTGATCTACCTTTATAATCCTATAGTTCCTTTTTCCTATCTTTATTATGAAAATTTTCACACTGGGCTTTACTGAATTCTTTGCCTGTATCAAACATTCCATGGTAACATTTTAAAAGACAAGGTTGGGTCTTACCTTTTTGTTCTTCACTAGTTCAGAGACAAGTGCTTGAAACATGGAAGGTGTTTGATATTGCTTGCTAACTTAGATATATAAATGAATAGTAGGTGCCTTAGATAATGCTATCTGTGATTGCTCTTTTTCAGTTTCTACTGTAGAGTTCTTTTTAAAGATTTTCCTTGATACTAAATAGTATGTGTCTACTTCAAGTTATCAATCTGTTTTTCTATATGAAAAATTATTTTGTTTTTGTCAGTTTCTAATTAAGCACACTTGAACCCTTTTAAAGTAATCATTTGTTTTATTTCTAATAATTAAAGAATTTTTAAATTTTATTTTTATTCATTTTATTTATTTAATATATTTGAATTTAAATTCAAGTTAGTTAACATACAGTGTACTCTTGGCTTCAGAAGTAGAACCTAGTGATTCATCTCTTACATATGACACACAGTGCTTATCCCCAAAAATGCCATCCTTAATGTCCATGAGCCATTTAGCCCATCCCCTACCCACTTCCCCTCCAGCAATCCTGTTTGTACTCTACATTTAAGAGTCTCTTATGGATTCCGACCCTTTGTTTTTATCTTATTTTTTCTTCCCTTCCCCTGTGTTCATCTGGTGTGTTTCTGAAATTCCATGCATGGAGTTTTTAAATTGAAGCATAGTTTGCATAGAATGTTATATTATTTTCAGTTGTACAACACAGTGATTCAAAAATTCTATACATTACTCAATGCTAACTATAATAAGTGTAGTCTCCACCTGTCATCATACAATGTTATTACAGTACTACTGACTATATTTGCTATGATGTACTTTTCATCTTCTTTAAGCACACTTGACATCTTAAGGCCATATTTAACTCATCTCAAGCATTATCATTTTTTAAAAAAAATTCTTAAATTGTCAATCAGATGTATGTTTCTAACATCTAGGAACTGAGCTGAGCAATTATGCATTTATGCCTTAGTTAGTCTAGTATTTTTCAGTTGTTCTCCTTGAAAACTAGGCTGACTTGCTATTTGATATATTATTTATAAATAAGCCATATCAGTTTTCTATGTATAAGTAATATGTAATACCCCTAAATTATGCTGCAAAACTGAGCAAATACAACATAAACTAATCTTAAATCACATTATATGGACAAAAACATATTTTAAGAATAAATTTAGGAGTTCAAACACCTATATAGACATTGATAGTAATTTTGAGGGAATCTCTGAAAAATAGAAGAGATTATGTTAAATATTGGGAGAAAATAAAGTCCAAAACCAATGGAGAAGACTTGCAAAAGTCCTTTTGAGAAAACAGTCTGAGTAGGCAAGTTACAAGACCAGAATTAACTAGTATAGAATCCATTAGAGTCATTCATTTAAGGTGATGTGGTAAACCTGCAAAGATACGCTGAAGAGCAAAACTCTGCAGTCAGAAAACTCATTATAATCACATAGACTATACAATCTCTACACGTCATCTGTTTATACTAACTTGTTTCAGTAGTGACATTGCTCACTGCCTATGTAGGTCAGAGGCCCTGGTGTCAGAAAAGCAGGGTGGCATCTCTGAATAGATGAAGCACTGGTAAACCCAACCCACAACACATTACATCTTTTCTGCATTATTATTAGAAGGGTGCTATGATCCATAGCACTTACTTATTCATAGTAAGAAAATAAGGAACTCAATTACTTATGTGTACACATAAGCTAGAAACATGATTGATTCAATGAATACCAACACAAGGAGAAAATATCAAAAAGAATTAAACAAATGAAATTCTAATATCTAAACAAAGATAATAGGTCACAGAGGAGACTTTAAGAGAAGCACAGCTCATAGAGTTATAAGGATGAAAGTTGCTTTATTTCCAACAAATATAAGGTGGCTGATAATGAGTGCAAAGAAGAAATAGAGATCTAGAAGGGTAAAATATGATAATTAAAATCCCAAAGTCAGTAAATTTCCTAAGCACCTGAATGCATATAGCTAAATAGCAGAAATTCCATTGAATGAATGGAATTTTTTAGGTTAAAATTCAAACATAAAAAAAGAGAAAAAAATAGTTTTGGGAGATGCTACCAGATATATCTATACCTGACATATGAGAACAGTAACCAGAGAAGGAAGACAATGGATGAGGGGAAGGAAAAGCCATGTACTCTTAAAGAAATATTAGAAAAACTATTGTCCGAAATAAGCTAATCAAAGATTTATGAACCAAAGTCCAAGAAAGTTGTTAAAGGCAAAAAGGTATTCAAATGAAAATACTGATGGGACAACTGGGTGGCTAGGTCGATCAAGCGTCCCACTTCAGGTCAGATCATGACCTCACTTCATGGGTTCAGGCCCAGGGGTCAGGTTCTGTGCTGACAGCTGAGAGCCTGGAGCCTGCTTCAGATTCTGTGTCTCTTTCTCTCTCTGTCCCTCCCTCACTCATGCTCTGTCTCTGTCTCTCAAAAAAAAAAAAAAAAAAAAAGAATAAACATTAAAAAATTAAAAAATAATGAAAAGACTTACAGAAATAATTAAATTTTTCTCTAAATATTTGTTAACATATCTTTACACAACCCCTTATCTAAAACTTATTGGCTAATCGTTTGGGAATTCAGATTTTTTTTTTAGATTTACAAAGGTAACATGAAATACTTTAAGTTTCCACTTTAGAGAACTAGAAAAAGAAAGGTAATTTAAATTCAAAAGCAATTAGAAGAAAGTCAATAAAAAAATAGAGCAAAGACCAAGAAAATTGACAAAATGGAAAACATTAAAGAAAACCAACCATATCTCAAACTGATTCTAAAAAGAGGTCAATAAAATTGATAAAATATCACCAAAGGTAAACAAAGAAAAAGAGAAAAGGTACAAATTATCCATATTAAAAATAAAAGAGGGGTTCTTAATACTGATCTCACTGATGTTAAAAGGGTAATAAAAAGAATACTACTAAAAAATCTCTGTGCCCACAAATTTGTTATATATAAGATATAATAGACAAATTTCTAGAAAAACTCAAACAGGTATCCTATTGAAAGCATTGATGGATAATAAAAACCATGTGAAAAAAAAAGAAAGTATCAGGTCCAAATTTCCCTGGTTTCCCTGGTGAATTCTACTACATATTTATGGAAGAAATGATATTAATTCTCTATAATTAGATGAGATTAATTAATTAATATCTCCCAGTAGATAAAAGCAGGGGGAGAATTCATTAAGTTATTCTATTAGGCAAGCATTACTTTAAGATAAAGACATTATATAGGAAGAAAAGTAAAGATTAAGATCTCCCATGAATATTATTGCAAAAATCTTTAAAAAATATTAGCATATATATTAATCAATATATAAAATGAATTATATACTCCATGCCCATGTGGAATTTATTTTAGGTATGCAAAACTGATTCAATATTAGAAATTCAATCAATGAAATCATCCTTATTAAATGCTGAGCAAGAAAAAACTATTATATGATTATGTCAATATACACATAAAATTATTTTCACAAAATCCATAACATACCAAGAGTGGACTGAATGTTTATATCTCTCCAAAATTCATATGTTGAAATTCCATTGTGATGATATTGGAGAGGGAACTTTCGGGAGGTGATTAGGTAATGACAGTAGAACCCCCATGAATGAGATTAATGTCCTTATAAAAAAGACTCCAGAAAGCTTCCTTCCCTTTTCCACATCAAGAAGGCCATCTATGAACAAAGAAGTGGGTTGTACTAGACATGGAATCTCCTGGCACCTTGCTCTTGGACTTCTCAGACTCCAGAACTGCGAGAAATAAATTACTATTTTTTATAACCCACTAAATCTATGGCATTATGACAGCTCAAATAAACTAAGAAAACATCCATGGTAAAAACTATCAGTAAATTATTAATAGAGGGAACTTCCTCAAATCAATAAATCATTTACAAATCTTACATCTAAGATCAAATGTCATGGTGAGAAACTAGACACTCTCCTCATAAGATTAATAAAGCAAGGATGTTTTCTCTTACTTCTACTCAATATTGTTCTGGAATTCACAGCTAGGGAAATACAACAAAGAAAAATGGCAAATGTATACATACCAAAAAGCAAAAAGGAAAACTGTCCTTGTTTGCAGATGATTGCCTATGAAAACAAATTCCTAGAGAACAGACCAAAATGTTTTTGAGATTAGTTTACTCAGGTCACAGGATAAAATATCATTGTATAAAGCCCAATTGCTTTTCTTTATACCAGCAACGAACACTCAAATTAGAAACCTTAAAAATACCATAAAAATTAAATATATGAAATCTAAAATATAAAACATAGATCAATATGAAGAGAACTACAAGCCATTGAGGAAGAAACAGAAAATCTAAGTAAATTGAGATATATCCCATGTTTGAGGATTGATGAATTTCATGTTAATAAGATGTAAATTTTTGCCAAATTGAACTATGGACACAACACAATCCTGATTAAAATCTCAGCAAGCTGTTTTGTGCATATTGACACAATAATTTTAAAGTTTACATGGAAACATAAAAGATAAAGAATAACCAACAGAATACTGAAGAAGGAAAGCAAATTTGTAGGACCACTCAATTTCAAGACTTACTATAAATCTACTATTAAAAAAGAAGTCAGCATGGTATTGGCAGAAAAATAAACACTAAGATCAATGGAACAGAATAGAGATCCAAGAAACAGACCCACACAAATTTGATCAATTGATTTTTAACAAAGGTACAATGGCAATACAATGGACAAAGGATAGCCTTCTAACAAATTTTTTGGGATAACTATATAATTGTATGTTCAAAAGAAAAAGAACCTGGGCACAGATCTTACATCTTTCAAATCAATTAACTCAAGATGGATTACAAGCCTTCATTCAAAATATGAAACTATATAATATTTAGAAGAAAACATAGTAGAAGACTTAGGTGACTGTGGTTTGTTGATGAATTTTTAGATACGTCACTAAAGGGCATATAGGAAAAAAAATGACCTTATCAGAATCTGAAGTTTTTGTTCTCTAAAAGATGTGGCTAGGAATATGAAGAGCAAACAGATGATTACAAATGGTATCTCAGGGCGCCTGGGTGGCTCAGGCCAAAGCGTGAGCCACCCAAAGCGACCGACTTTGGCTCGGGTCATGATCTCACAGTTTGTGGGTTCAAGCCCTGTGTCGGGCTCTGTGCTGACAGCTCAGAGCCTGGGGCCTGTTTCAGATTCTGTGTCTCCTTCTCTCTCTGACCCTCCTCTGTTCATGCTGTCTCTCTCTCTTTTTCAGAAATAAATAAAAAAACATTAAGAAAAAATTTTTAAATGATATCACTTATACAAGGCCTAAGAATAATTGGTGCAACCAGAATTGTAACTGCAGTTTGTCTGATTCAAGTCTTTGTCTTCTAACTTTATAATAGTAACATATTTAAATTATGTCAAAATTACTTTTTGGAAATCTCCACAATATGTATTTATGCACGTTGATTCATTTTAGATGTATATTTCAGTGAAGCAAAAAAATCATACTAGTTATTTTAGAAACAAATTAGTTTTAGTGTTAATTAGAAGGCTATAAAACAATCTGAAGAACTAGAAGAGCAAAAGCCAGGAGATTTGGGTTACATCCTGTGGCTGAGTGTAGCTATCCAAATGACAGGACACCACTGCTTCACACAAAGACTCGGGATCTGCAAAAATTCTCTGGAAGTTCATAGTCAAAGTTGCCCCACAGTCCCACTGCCCATTGTATATCATCATAACTGCTCCAGAAAAGAGAGGTCTATGCCTCACTTCTGCATTTCAAATCTCAAAAGCGCTGGCAAGAAAGATAACAACTTTCTTCTGGAGCTCTGACAGTAGTGTTTATTTGCTACTTGATCTTCATTTGTACTCCAAGCTCAGGTAACTATGGTCAACCTGAAAAAAATATTACTTGCTTCAAACCCTCTGTATCACTATATACACTTTGGCTTAAATTCCAAAAGGTCTCATAAAGTTCTGGGAGACCTCAGATAGTGATGAATACTATAATTGGACAGGGTCAGGAAATGGAGACTGTAATAGAAGATAAAGCTTAAGCTAAGACAGTTTTTCCTTTTAAGGTCAATGTAGTCACTAGCACTGAAGTGGTGACTTGACTAAGCTTGTGCAAGTAGTAGGTAATGTAGGCCAAAAATCAGCTTTGAGTTGGTCTAACTCTGAAACCTTTGTTCTATATTCCTCAATGAAAATATATTTCATTGAAATCCTTAATACACTGTCTTGTAAACTGGTGAGATTACAGTGTCTCAAATAATCAAGAAGCAACAGCTAGTAAAGGAATAAATATTGCTACCAGTGTGCCAAGGATTGAATGGTTAGTTCCCAGTAGTCTAATATATTTATTAGATCATATTTCAAATGAACCTTTCTTCCTCAATTTTTCAAATTGTGCATAGAAAAACATCTTGATATAAAACCTGATCATGCCCCATCAAATTCCATTATGTATTTAATTAAGATATTAATGACACAACTTTGAAAATGAATGAGGAATTAACCTACTAGTTTATTGCTAATAGCCACAATTATTAGGACCCCCCTCCACCTTCCTTCATCACACAGCACTTGGTAAATTAATTTTCAGTTATTGTTTAAAGTATTCTTCTTTATTATTTATTAGAACTCTTCTCATGTATCTTCTAAGAACCATTTAGAAATGGCTCATTTAACCTTTGCAAAACATAACTGTAATTTCATACATAACATTTTCCTCTTTCTGAAATTGAGTTCACTTAAAATCCTTCATGTTTTAGTTTCATGGGCTCTTCCTTATTTAAATGGTTATCTTAACAAAAGATTGATGTAGATTTATGATATCAGTCACAAATTATTTTCCTGACAACAGTTTTCCAGGTAAATTGAAGTATTAACAATGTTATCATTAGACTCAATTTATGCTTTAAAAATAACTTTTGTCTAAAGAATCATAGCATGACATAAGCATAAATTAATATTATAAAATCAAATGTAAAACTTTTCTTACACTGGGAAATTTTTTCATAAAAACAAAATTATAGAAATGAGAAATTATAACATATGGGTATAAATGTTCAAGCTGGTTTGCAAGATTAAACTAGAAAATACAGTACACCATGCAAAAACCAATTTTTTTTTGTTTTTAGTACATGGATATAAATTTAGAAACAGATTAATAATAATTAACCTAATCTTATTGATCAATTCAGCTAAAGTTTTTTTTTAAGGAAGGAAAAATGTTAAGGGAAGAGATATTGAGAAACCTGACTTTCATTATTCTTCATTCATTCTGTTAAATGTGTACAGCAATATCATAATTCATGTTCTTACTGGAAAAAAATTGTCAAAGAGAGTATAGTGCTTATGCACAGCTCCTTTTATCTTTGTTCTTATAGACACCACTCATTTCCATAGTTACTCAGGTTAGCACTTCATCCTCTCCTATCCCCTCAGTGATGTTGTTACCTCATCGGTAACAGTTAAATTCTTTTGTCACAGTCTGCATTCCTTCTTGAGAATCATTATATCTTGGATAGTAAAATATATATACGTATATATATTAAGCTTTACTCTTAGTGCTGTAAACTTCTATGGGTTTTAACAAATGTGTAACGCTCTGTATCCACCATTACAAAATAGTTTCACTGCCTTAAATATCCCCTGTATTCATTTAGTCAACCATGATCTCTAAAGCTCCCTGCTGGCAACCACTGATCATTTCACTGTATCCATAGTTTTCCCTTTTCCAGATGTCATATACTTCAAATTGTCATTAATTTTATTTTTTTGTAATTAGATAATTTTTTAAATTTTATTTGAATCCAAGTTATTTAACATATACTGTAATAATGATTTCAGGAGTAATATTTAGTGATTCATCACTTACATATAACACCTAGTGCTCATCCCAACAAGCCTCCCCCTTAATGTCCATCACCCATTTAGCCCATCCTCTTACCTAACACCCCTCTGGCAACCCTCAGTTTGTTCTCTGTATTTAAGAGTCTTTTATGGTTTGCCTATCTCTCTCTTTTTACCTTATATTTCTTTCTTTCCCATGGGTTTATCTGTTTTATTTCTTAAATTCCATGTATGAGTGATTTTACAGTTATCATTTTTGTTCAATATTTTTCTATTAGGTTAAATGATATATTTACTATTTATGAACTCTTCATGGAAATTCTTCTTTATACTGATATATTTGTATATACCTTACAAACATTTAAACAGCTAAATAACTCAGTTTTTCCTGTAACATTTTTGAAATTTCTCTTTTTTCAACTTTAGAGTCTATATGATATTTTCATAAATATTCCCAAGGATAGCAAATATTTGCCTTATGGAACTAGATTGGATGGTTGCTTTTTGCACAAACTTCTGCACAGACTAAGATTTTGACTAGTACTGGAAGAGTCTGATTGAGAATATTGTGGTTCACATAGACAATGTGACTATAAAGCCATGAGACTGATTACCTTGCAAAAGCATGTAACAGACTCTGAAGGTAACTCCACAAGACTCCCAGGTAGTGGTGTGAAAGCACTGGCATTCATAGGCTATCAGGAGCCATTTGTACACATTTCTTCACAAATCCCCCGTTAGCAATGTCTTTTTGATTGAAATTGATCATACTGAGAGCACTGCACCATAGAAATTTATAAACACTGAAATCAAGTCACGTCACATTTTTCCTGGATTAATTCTGGCTTTGCAGCCAGAAAATTCAGTGATTCTAAAATATTTTCAATTTTATAATTGTTAGTAATAAAATAAGCCAAGAGTGTAGATACTTGTTATGTTATTTATTTAATAAAATAAAGTGAGGTTCTTGGGTGGCTCAGTCATTGAGCATCTGACTCTTGATGTTGGCTCAGATAATGAACCCAGGGTCATGAGATTGAGCCCTGCATTGGGTTCTGCGCTGAGCATGGAGCCTGCATAAACTTCTTTCTCTCTCTCCCTCTGCCCATCTACCCCACTTGCACTCTCCCTCTCAAAAAGAAATTACTAAAAAACAAAGTAATAGTATGATATCACCTCCAGCGACTGCATTTTCATCCAGTTTTGTAGGTTTGTAAATAAAACTTATTTTGGCAAAGCATATATCCTGCAAAATCCAGTTGTATTACAGTTGAAATCATAGGAAATAAAATTACAAAAATATAATATTTGAAATAATAAAGTAATTAAAAGTATTTTTCATTATAAAAGGAATAATTATAATTAACACAATGAAATATAATAAAACTTAAAAGCCTAATGATTATAGACTACTATTATATAAGTGAAAAACTAATATTTTAATAATTACAGAAAATAAATTATGCTGTATAAAATAAATACGGGGTGCCTGGGTGGTTGGTTAAGTGGCTGACTTCGGCTCAGCTCTTGATCTCGTGGGTTCGAGTCCCATGTCTGGTTCTGTGCTGACAGCTCAGAGCCTGGAGCCTGCTTCGGATTCTGTCTCCCTTTTTCTCTGCCCCTCCCCCACATGTACTCTGTCTCTCTGTCTCTCTCTCTCAAAATTAAATAAAAATTAAAAAATTAAAAAATTAAAATGAATATAATATAAATATAATATAAGGAAAATAGAATTATTATGTGTATTATATATACATTTAGATAAGATTGCTTCCTTAATATATGGTCTTTATTTTTAGATATTCTAGATGTAATAAAATTTTAGATATCAAACCTTTATATAAAGGGAGCATTATATTGGATATTATAATTTTCCAAAGTAAACATAATATTGTGAAGGAAAACTTTTACTTAGATTGATAATATTGTTATCATATTTGTTATTAGGGTGATTACACTAATGATAAGTTACATATTATTGAGCTCTTATTATATGTAAGATAGTTTGACAAGAAGATATATAAGTTAAATAACTTTGGGCAGTATGAGACTAAGGGTGGCACAGAATCATTGTGTATTTTCAAATGTTATTTGACTTTTATTCATTGTGCATGTACCACAGAACAATTTATAGGGAAATTAATTTGTATTTTATTATCTCTATATTTTCCTTTCTAAAGTTTAAGTTATCTCACCTAAGAGAATTTTTCTATTACTTGACATGGAGCTGGGTTGCTTATAGACAATGTGAATTTTCTGGCCTCTTTCTTTTACTTTTTTTCTTTACAGACACTGTTTTCTTTTGGGGATAATACTTGGTATGAAGGGAGGCAAAAGAAGTTGCACTTGAAGCTGACGAGAGAGAAAGAAATTCCCCCACAGACTGGGAAAGAAATAGAGCTTGAGTTTTCCCAGTGGTTCCTGCAGAGCCTCAATGTAAGTAGCAATGCCTCAGATGGGAAACTAGGGGTGGTATATTCTGGAAGTTGTATCTTGGTTGTAGAATAATTAGTCTCAGCACTATTCCTCATCTTCCAAACAAGGTATAAAATCAGAAGCACTAACAGTTTTACCATATGGATTTAGGCAATGAATATTTGAGCAATGATAATAGTTTTATTCATAATAATCCCAAACTGAAAACTACCCAATGCCTTAAATTGAATGAGTGGTTAAACAAACTCAGGTATGTTCATACCATAGGATAGAATACCTCTCTGCAAAGGAGTATTGCATTGAAGTAAGTGATAAATCAACCAACTTGAATAAATCTCAAGGACAAAAAATCCTCCCAAAACAACAAACAAACAAGCAAGCAAACAAACAAAAAACACCTCAAGGTGGTACATACTGTATGATTTAATTTATATAATATCTGAGAAATAACATAATATAGAAATGGAGAACTGATTGGTGGTTGACAAGTTATTAGAGAAGGTGTGGCTGAGAAATTGGATAAAATGAGGAAAGCTTGTGGTGATGGTATAGTTCAGAATCTTGATTGTGGTGGTGTTTACAGAAAGCTACACATGTGATAAAATTGCATATAGCCCAATACACAACATACACACAAATAAATGCAGGTATAACTGGTGAAATCTGAATAAGCTCTATAGTATGTACCAGTGCCAATTTTTTTGGTTTTGCTATTGTACTATCGTCATGCAAGATATTAATATTGGTTGGAAGATGTTGGATGAAGAATGTGCAGACCTCACTGTACATGTCTTTGTACTTTAATTGAGTATAATGATTTCAAAATACAGATTTTTTTAAAAAGTCTGTGGAAAGATTTTGTGTTTTCTATGTTGAATAATCTTTTTTCCTATGCTCAATAAGGCTTCAAATAAGTGTTTCTCAGGTAAATAATCCAATTTCCTCTTTTATGCAAAATAATATATATGCATTCACTATACAATTTTCAGTATAATTTCCCAGATATCCTATATTTGATCTAAAATGTAGCCATTATAACATGATCTGTTGCAGAAAGTTGATTTTATATGAAATTTCTAGCACAATTTGTTTTATAACATTTGATGCATCATAAAACTATAGATTATTTAGAATTGTCACTTGCAAAACTACTTTAATATTCTATTAAGTTAGTCCTGTGAGAAATGGATTTTGGTATAGAATGGATATTATTACAATAAAATTTTATTCTAGTGTCTCAGAATTATTGGTGCCACTGGCACCCTGATTTTATGTGGTATTCAAGGATAACTAAGTTTAGCCAAAACCAAGGATTACTGACTATAGTTAAAATGGGTTATTGATAGATTTAAAGAACATTTGTAATTTATGTCTAACCTAGATATGATTATAAGTATTGAGGTGACTATAACACCGGGAGGAAAGATGATATTCTACTAAAAGAATATGAATAAAAAAGTAACATGCCATTGTTCTTGAATGTATGAGGTTACATCAAATAATAAAAACTTTAAACTGTGCATCATACCCATACATAATTCCCATGCATATTATATTATATACATAATATCCATACATCATACACATGCATATTAGATCATAGTTTAATTCTGAATCTCAGCTTCCAAACTCTTTTAATATGGTACAATTCCATTGCAATTTTATTTCATATCAAGTGTCTGTGTACATCAATTTTTTGTTACTGACTAAAAACAAAGAAGAAATTTCAAGGCATTCAATACACCATTTTAAATTTGCTATGGACATTTTCATAAAGTGCATGTCTCTAAAGCCCAATCATCTCTTGGCCAGAAGTAAAAGTAAACACTGAGATGAGGAGAAAATGTGAAGGTAAAAAGAAGGTGTTCTTTAAAATTCCTTACTGTGTATACCTCCATTTTTTTTGTTATTTAATCTTTACACCAAACTTTTAAAATAGTTAAAAACACCCATTTTAGAGAACAAAATAATTATATCAAGAAGGGAAAGCCACTTGCCCAATTTTATACTGCTTTCCAGTGCAAAATTTCAGAAGAGAATCTAAGCTTCTTCCCTGGAAGTTCTAAAACGACTTCTAGTGTCATAGTGACTGGTAATATAATAACAAAAATAACAAATACTTATGAACTCCCATCACAAAAAGTTTAAGATCCAGTATATCACTTTTCCTGAATCTATCATAGTTTGAGAAGTTCTTCTTTTAGTAGGCATGCTTTATATAAAAATCCATTTTAAATGTCAGTTATAAATTAGCCCTTTTGAAGGAAAATGTTAAAATGGAGCATGTTACAGGAGTCAAGGATTAAATTTATAAGAAATTATTTAAAAAATATCCAATATTCAATTCACTGATTAGTAGTAAAATAAATTATCTTGTTAAAAATAGTAAAGAAAAAAAATAGAAAAGAAAATACAATATGAATTAACTCCCAATAAGTTACTTTGTTGATATTGACCAACTAACTGCTAAGTTATAGTATTCAAGATCTTGTGGTATTGGTGAAAATAGACAGATTATGTCAATGAAATAAAATAGAAAGACCAGATACAGACTCACACAAATATAGTCAGATGACTTTTGAAAAAGGAGCAAAGTGACTTGACAAGAGAATTAGTAGTTGTTTCAACAAATGATATGGAACAAATGGGCACCCACACACACAAAAAAATGAGCCTAGAACTGACTGATCTTATACAATCAGCCAAAATTAACACAAAATAGATTATAGACCAAAAGGTAAAACAGAAATCTATACAATTTACATAAAATAATTGAGGAGAAAAATCAAAGTGACCCTGGCTTTTGCAATTAATCTTTAAATACAACATAAAGGTCACAATTCATTAAAGAAAAAAATGATGAGTTGGATTTCATTAAAATTAAAAATTTCTCTTGTGAAAAATGTTGGTTGTATTTTGCTAGGGATTGCACCCATGTATGAATTGTTTGGGGTAGTATAGATATTTTAACAATATTTGTTCTTCTAATCCATGTGCATGGAGCATTTTTCTATTTCTTTGTGTCATCTTCAATTACTTTGTTCTATATAGTTTTTAGAGGACAAACGTTTTACCTCTTTGGATAGGTTTGCTCCTAGGTATCATATAGGTTTGGGTGTACTCATAAAAGGGATCAATTCCTTAATTTCTCTTTCTGCTGCTTCATTATTGGTGTATAGAGATGCAATAGATTTCTGTACATTGATTTTGTATCCTGTGACTTGGCTGAATTTGTGTGTTCAAAAATTCTAGCAACTTTCGGGGGGAGTCTTTAGAGTTTTCTTTTTCCTTTTCTTGATAAGGTAGGGCTCCCCACGGCCCTCCCATTCCCCAGGACATCTGAGATCTAAACTGTGGAGGTCAGGAATTCTCAGTGTATTGGGAGATGAGTTGAGGCAAGAACTCTTCAGCAGCTCAGGGCTTCTCTCTTCCCCTTACTCTTGCTGGGGCTGGTGGTCCAGGGGGTTCTTACTTCTTGGAGATCGTTGGACCCTAACATCCACCACTCTGCTGCTGTAACAAATTCACTGTCATACCAGGAAATTAGTTTGACAAAGTGGTCACTGAAAGCAAAACCAGCCCCAGCATCAAAGGTCGAAGAGTGAATATCACTGTTAAATTTGCAGAAGACAACCTGGTCCCCAGTGTAGCCCAGAATGTCCATAAGGGGGCCCTCTGATGCTTGCTTCACCACCCTCTTGATGTCATTGTATTTGGGAGCTTTCTCCATGCGGCAGGTCAGAACCACGACTGATAAGTTGGGAGTGGGGACACGGAAGGCCATGCCAGTGAGCTTCCCATTCAGCTCAGGGATGAATTTGCTCATAGCCTCGGCAGCACCAATGGACAGAGGAATGATGTTTTGGGCAGCCCCTTGGCCATGATGCCATAGCTTCCCAGAGGTGACTTCCATGATGTTTTCCTGACCATAGAGGAAATGCTTTTAGTTTTTTACTATAGAGGATGATAGTAGCTGTGGGTCTTTTGTATATGGCTTTTATGATGTTTATGGTATATTCCTACTATCCCTACTTTGAGGATTTTTATCAAGAAAGGATGTTATACTTTATGAGTTGCTTTTTCTGCATCTATTGAGAGGATCATGTGGTTCTTATCCTTTCTTTTATTAATGCGGTGTGCCACACTGATTGATTTACAATATTGAACCACCCCTGCATCCAGGAATAAATTCCACTTGATTGTGGTGAATGATTTATTTAATGCACTGTTGGATTCCACTTGCTAATATCTTGTTGAGAATTTTTACATCCATGTTAATCAGGATACTGGCCTGTAAATCTCCTTTTATGTGAGGACTTTGTCTGGTTTTGGAGTCAAGGTAATACTGGCCTCATAGAATGAGTTTGGAAGTTTTCCTTCCTTTTCTATTTATTGAAACAGTTTCAAAAGAATAAGTATTCCCCTGGGAAGCCATCTGGTCCTGGGCTTTTGTTTTCTGGGAGGTTTTTGATTACTGATTCAGTTTCTTCGCTGTCTATGCATCAGTTCAAGTTTTCTATTTCTTCCTGCTTCAGTTTTGGTAATTTGTATTTTTCTACAAATTTGTCCATTTCTTCCAGATTGCCCTATTTATTGGCATATAATTTTTCATAAAATAATTATAAAATTATAATTATAATTAAGTATAACAAATATATTTGTATTCATATGTTATTTAATATATTCAATATAAAATAATTATAATTGTTTATAGTTCTGTGGTGTTAGTTGTGATCTCCTGTCTCATTTGTGATTGTATTCATTTGGATCTTTTTTTCTTTTTGAATGGAATGGTTAGGGGTTTATCAATTTTATTAACTCTATCAAAAAACCAGCTCTTAGATTCATTGATTTGTTCTATCATTGTTTTTTGTTTGTTTCTGTATCACTCATTTCTGCTCTAATCTTTATTATTTCTCTTCTCCTGATGGCTTTAGGCTTCATTTATTGTTTTTCTCTAGCTCCTTTAGATGCAAGGTTAGGTTGCATGTCTGAGATTTTTCTTGCTTCTTGAGGAAATTCTGTATTACTATACATTTCCTTCTTAAGACCAGTTTGCTGCATCCTAAAGGTTTTGTACTGTCTTGTTTTAATTTTCATTTGCTTCCATGAATTTTTTAATTTCTTTAATTTCCTGGTTGGCTCATTCATTCTTTAATAGGACGTTCTTTAACCTTCATGTATTTGTGGTGTTACCAAATTTTTCCTATGGTTGACTTCAAATTTCATAGCATTGTTGTCAGAAAATATACATGGTATGATCTCAATCTTTTTGTACTTGTTGAAGACTGATTTGTGACCCTGTATGTGATCTATCTTGAGAATGTCCCATGTGCATTTGAAAAGAATGTGTATTCTGCTGTTTTAGGATGAACTATTCTAAATATATCTGTTAGGTCCATCTGGTCTACTGTGTCATTCAAGGCCATTCTTGTTGATTTCCTGAATAGATGATCTGTCCATTGCTCTAAGTGAGGTGTTAAAATCCCCTACTATTATTGTTTTATTATTATTACTAAAGATTTTATTTTGAAGTAATCTCTACATCCAAAGTGCGACTCAAGATTACAACCCTGAGATCAAGAGTTGCATGCTTTACTAACTAAGCAGGCAATCCACCCTTATTATTATCAAAACATTTTTATGTTTGTTATTAATTATTTTACATATTTGGATGTTTCTTGTTGGGGGCATAAACATTTACAATTTTTAGATCTTATTGAGTAAACCCCTTTATTGTGATGTAGTAGTGCCCTAGTGGTGTGGGTTAATTCCAGTATAATCATTCCAGGCATTCTTTTGATGCTCAGGAGCATAATAAGTGGTTCTTCATCCCCTCACTTTCAATCTGCAAGTATGTTTAGGTCTAAAATAAGTCTTTTGTAGGTAGCATACAGATGGGTCTTTTTTATTTCTTCTTATCCTTTCTGACACCTTATGCTTTTGTTTTTAAACAATTTCTCTAGTTCTCATTTCATGAAATCCAAACATTTTTTAAGTTTATTTATTTATTTTGAGAAAGAGAGAGAAAGAGACAGAGAGAGCAGAAAAGGCAGAGAGGGAGAGAGAGAATCCCAAACAGGTTCCGCGCTATCAACACAGAGCCTGATGTGGGACTTGAACTCAGGAACTGTGAGATCATGACCGGAGCCGAAATCAAGAGTTGGGCACTTAACTGTCTGAGCCACCCAGGCATCCCTCCCCTATGATTTTTTATTGGAGCATTTAGTCTCTTCAGAGTGATTTTTAATAGATATTAATTTAGTGTCATTGTATTACTTATTAAGTCATTGTTTCTGGAGATTTTCTCTGTTCTTTTCTAGTCTTTATTGCTTTTGGTCTGTCTTTCTCATTCAAAAAGTCCTCTTTAATATTTCTTGCAGGGCTAATTTAGTGGTCACAAACTCTTAGTTTTTGCCTGAGAAACTCTTTATCTCTCCTATTCTGAATGAGAAACTCACTAAATATAGCATTCTTGGCTGCCTATTTTTCCCATTCAGCACATTGAATATATCATGCCACTCCCTTTTGGCCTGTCAAGTTTCTGTGGAGAGATCTGCTGCTAACCTAATTTGTCTTTTCTTGTAATTTGGGAATTTTTTCAAGCTGTTTTTAGGATTTTTTTTCCTTATCTCTATATTTTGCAAATTTAACTATTATATCTCTTGGTGTTCATCTGTTTTCTTGATTTTGATGGGAGTTCTCTGTGCATCCTGGACTTGGATATGTGTTTTCTTCCCCAGACTAAGGAAGTTTTCAACTATAATTTCCTCAGATAAACCTTCTGCCTTTTTTTTTCCTTCTCATATTTTTTCTGGGATTCATATGAATTTTATTACACTTTTTGGAGTTAATGAGTTCTCTAAATCTATGTTTATAATCCAATATTTTTCTTTCCATCTCCTTTTCAGTTCCATTATGTTTCATAATTTTCTCTTCTATATTACTCTTTCATTCCTCTGCTTCCTCCAAACTTGTGGTCATTACATTCAGTTGGTTTTACATCTCAGTTATAGCTTTTTTCTATTTTGGTTGGACTAGTTTTTACATCTTTTATCTCAGCAGTAAGGAACTTCTGGTGTCTTTTATAATTTTCCAAAGCACAGCTAGTATTCCTATGACCACTATTTTAAATTCTGGTTCAGGCATCTTACTTATACTTATTTCAATTAGATTGCTGACCATGACCCTTTCTTGTTCTTTATTTTGGAGCGAATTCTTCCATCTTCACATTCTGTCTAGGTCTCTGTCTTCTTCTTTGTGTTAGGAAAGCATGTTAGGTTTCCTGTTCCTAAAAATAATGGCTTTATTAAGTAAAGGTCACATACTGTCCAGGGCCTAGCACTTCAGGAAGTGTTTTGGTGTATTCTGTGAGCACTTTGTTGCTATGTTTTGGCTATTTTTCCCTCAGGTAACCCCTCTATAGCATTTCTCCTTGACTGCAATGGGGAGTGTTTGGACCTTGGCCAGAGTGTGGTGAGTTTTAAGTAAATGTGCTCTGGTCTGCTTGTTAAAAGTAGAAATAGTTAAATTTCTACTAGACTTGAAGTTTTGTAGCACCTTGTGGTCAACAGGCATGGTGCAAGTGGGTGGGGGGTGGAAGGGGTTTGTGCTGGCCTTCAGGGAGTAGGAGCAAATGTGCCTGAGTTTTGGTTCTCAGGCAGACTTGCCCTAGAAAAGCAAAACTGCTGAGTGCAGGGGGGCTGGGCTTCATGAATGCAATTTAGGCTCCACTGTTGATACTGTGCTGCTTACTGAAGTTAATACATGCTGAGGGGTAAGGGAAGGAAATAGTGAAAACTCTCTTGTCCCTGGATAGGGGGTTCATGCTCACTGCTGTCTACAAAGCCCTTATTGAAGAGCAAACAACATCCCCTCATATGTTCCAGACGTCCCTCAGATCACTGCCTTCACCTTGTCTGTGTCCAGGCTGTCTGCCCACCTGCACCTAGGTTCTATCCCAGGCAGGCTGACTGAGTTTTAAAATTCCAAACTTAAAGCACTGGCCATAGTGTGGACCCACACTGGTTGTCTGTGGGTGTGTCTAACCATGCAGGGCTGGTGCAGGTTTGTTCCAGAAGAGCAGTCACACCAATGTGTTGGAGCTTGGAGTGTGGAGTAAAGTGTAGCAAAAAGCTGGTGTCCAGGTTAGTTATCCTCAGCTAGTGTCTCTGTGCTTATGCTGAAAGGCAAGGGAGTGTAATGATGCCTGCTGGGTCTTTTGACCCCAGAGAGGCAATGTTACCTCTCCCATATGCACTCCAAGAAAGAGGAATCATCTCTCCTACTGAGTCTCGGGGGACACTTAGTGCCATATACCCCTAGGTTATCTGCCCTCTCTCTACAGGAGCACTATAACACCCAAAGGGCTTCACACTGGCCATGGCATGGACCTCCAAAACTCCATCATTTGAGCTCAGCTGATTTTAAACACTCACAAAAATCAGCTCCTCTCAGTTCCCCAATCAATGGCTTTGGGGAAGGGTTTTCCTTGTGTAATTCCACCCCTCCCATCCTCTCTCTGTCTCTCTGTCTCTGTCTCTCTGTCTTTCCCTCTCTCCATTCTAGAGCTCTCTCACTTCTGCAGTATGCTTGACTCTTTCCTCCCCCAAATCATGTCTCCATATCTCCTATCTTTCACAATGTGGTCCCTTCTGTCCCTCTAGTTGTGCAGTTTGTTCAGTGAGTCCTTAGATTGATTTCTTGGGTGTTCAGAATGACTTGATATTTTTCCAACTCTGTTCAAGGAATGAGCAGGCCTAGGGACCTCCTATTACTCCACTATCGTATCTCTTCCTCTGTTGTACTAGTTTCATTCAGTACAAACTAAGAATGCAGACTCTTATCATTTATGTTCAATACAGTACTGGAATTAGCCAGAGCAATTAGGTAAGTAAAATATATAAAATGTATCCATATAGAAAAGGAGGAAGTAAAATCATCTCTGTTTGAAGATGATATGATCATATATAAAACCCTAAAGTTTCAACAAAATACTGTTTGAATTAACAAATAAATTTAATAAAGTGGTAAGATACAAATTCAATGTATAAAACTCAGTCATATTTCTCTACACAAATAGTGAACTGTCCAAAGGAAATTAAGAAAAAAAATCTCATTCACAACAGCAACAAAAATAATTAGGTATAAACTTAACTAAAGAGGTAACATTAATTTCAAAACGTTAGTCCTAACATTAAGTCCTAACAGTTAGTTTCAAAAGAAGTCCTAACATTAATTTCAAAATCATCCATTAATAATCTAGATCTTGTCTTATTTCTGCTCCTCTTACTTCACATGGAAAATTATAAAAACACTGACGAAAGATTCTTAAAAGGATTAGATACATGGTAAGATATATGGTAAGATATTCTGTGTTTATGGACTAAAAAACTTAATATTGTTAAAATGACCAAACTAGCAAATGTGATCTTTCATTCTTTTTATTTCCAATTCTTTTTGAAAAGAGCAGCTAGAATTTTCTCAATGTGTGCAAACAAACACATTTTTATGGCAATAGTACATGTATATATTTTTCTTAAGTCTGCTATTTAAGTATATTAGGAAAAGCCCATCCTATATTGTGTGTTTTATCATTCTCAGGTGAGTCATCCACTGGTTCATACTAAATTATAATTGCAATTATAATATTAGTTTTAAATGTTGTACTGATTATTATTTATATACCCATCAGATCCACTCTCTGTCCTTTTCTGCACAGCTTTCTTCTCTATGTTATTGGCCTCCAGAGGCTACAACAGAATCCTTATCTTCTAGCTTCTGGTTGGATTTACCAGTGGTATAGCTCAGACAGGGATCAAAGTCAAGGAAGAGAGAACTTCCTCCAGATCTGTAATTTCCCTTTATTAAACTCTCTTCAAATAAGCCTTGAATAATCCCCGTCAGAACTCCTGACTAATGCATTAGTGCTTTCTGAAGATAATTTCAGGTTAAGTTTCTTTTGGCTAAAGCAGATGTGACAATTTTTAAAATGCAAAAAGCTATGTTCAATTCTATGATGGTAGTACATTGTAGAGAAGTCCTAACATCAATTTCAAAATCATCCATTAATAATCTAGATCTTGACTTATTTCTGCTCCTCTTACTTCAAATCATCAATTTTATTTATAGCTCCTCTGGTCTTTTTCATCTTTATTTTTTTAAAAGTCATTTTTACCATGGTGTAATTTACATGTAGTAAAATGAATCCTTTTAAAATATACAGATTCACTAGTTTTGACACACTTGTGTAATTTTATTACTAACACCATAGTCAGTTTGGAATATTTCCATAATGTCAAAGAGTTTCCTTTTTAAATCAATCTACACTCACTAACCCAGGTATTGTCAACCACTGATCTGGCTTTCATTCCTATAATTTTTTACAGATCTATTGAGATATAATTCACATACCACACAATTGTATAATATTGTATACAAGTAAATGTTTTTTTAAGAATATTCAGATATGTGGAAACACAATCACAATCAATGTTAGAATATTTCATCAGAATAAACCTCATACCTTGTGAAAAGTGAGTGAGTGCAAGCTTCCCTTGTTACTGTGAAGATTGTATCTATTTTAAACTGAGACATTAACTCACATTTGACTTTTAAGAATTTCCTAGAAGTTGTGCTGATTTTCTTTCTCATATGTATGCCAGTCACTAATTTCAGTGGTGACATCTGTCTTTTTAGAGGGATTGTCTCTCCTTAAAACATAGTTTACTTGGTTATTTTGAACTCTCTGGTCTCCAGACAATTATGGTTTTGTAGATTATCCACATTTTTTCTCCATTTAATGATGGAAGTCATTTTCTTGCTGATGTCTATATCATAAGTAGAAGTAATGCTTCCATTTTGTTAAAATAGAAGGTGGTATGATTATATGTGTCTCAGAAAAATATTCTTCTTAGTATATTTGCTAGTACTACTATTAACTTCCTCTGAGTTCATATGTTCCTTCCTGTGATTTGGATGGATTCCTGCTTATGTTTACAAAGCATATTTGAAAATAAAGGAAAGTATCCCTTCCTTTCCCCTTCCACGAACCATAGAATCATGACAAGATTACTTATGGTTAAAAGAACATTATCCTCATAGCAAACGTACTATCCTTAACATCTGATCTAGTCCTGAAGAGTATTTGGTCAGTTCTATGTGACTTTGGAAAACCTATTAATAAAAGGTTAATATTAGTATCAGTTAAATTTTTACTGTAATTTAAAGAACTTTTATAGCCAACATAGATTTGAAAACAGAGTAATCAATGCAATTGCAATCAATCAATCAATCAATCAATATAGTTAATCAAAAAAGAATTGTCCAGATTATTCTATTCATCACTCAGAAGACTCAGATGGACTCTAAATGTTGTTACTCTCTTGATTTCACATTAGTTCACATCTTTTCATAACTTAGACTGGGAGATAATATGTTGGGTCATTCACATTCTTCATGAAGCAGAGAAAGCCACAATTGGGGTTAGTTGAAAAATTTTGTAAAACAATGGGAGAAACCTGACATAGATGCACGGGTGCAATAGTTTCCATGATAGCAGCAGGATCTAACTCATGCGGAGATAGCACTAGTAATTATGCATTATGATTTCAGAGCTCCTTCTGACCCGAGTAAATCTTCCTACTCCATGATCACTTTATCTCACCTCTCAGACTTTCTGATTATGCATTTTACCCTTAGCAATTTTTATCTTAAGGATAAAGATTTGATAGAGCTTTACTTCTGGTAAAGGAGAAAAAGTAACTTCAGTGAGAGCACTTTAAGATTCATCTTAGCACTGATTAAGACATAGAATTGAATAAATATTCTATGCAAAATACTTGACCTGAACATTGATTAGATTTATTTGAATTGGATGTGCTTTGCAATTAAAGAACACGATGTAAGTAGAGTGGAACTGAAAATTGTGTAATCAGTTATCAGAATAATCCTAATAGTAACATCACCTTAGTAAATTGGCATTTATTCTCTTTCTTACTACTTAGCTTCTGGTCGTAATGTTCTGTCATAATTAAGAACAAATGTTAGTGTTCACAGAACTAGAATTTTCTCATTTCTTTTCATGTAGCATTTGAGTGAAACACACAAAAAACAAAAATAGAGGTGTCTTTGTTGAATGAATCCCTACATATAATTAGGATAAAATTCTTAGCTATAACTGGTAATATAAATCATGAATAAATACAATAACTTTTTTCAGGAAATCTACATGACAACAATGTCAATGCATTAAAATTACTATCTTTGAAATAGTTTAATTTAAAGAATTAAATAATTCAATTATGTAATCATGATCCTGAATCTCAAATATCTTCTAAAGAATTTGAATGTTTTATTAATTTTAGAAATGCAAATAATAGTAATAAGGAAGATTGGATTCCACTGAATTTCATATTAACAAACACATGCCCTTTTATTCCTATACCTAAGAAATAAATTTTCAAATTTTTCTGACCCTGTAACTTATTCTGAAGTTCAAAATAAACTTCAGGTGTAAATGAAAAGATCTGTATAAATGAAAAGATCCTGCTCAGTGGATTAAGTTCACTAAACACGTATATCTTTCATTTTCACAAGCTGAAGTGTTGTTCAAGGATGTGGAAAAATCTATTATTTTTTTTAGTTTTAGAAAAGGTTTTATGATCTATAATAGTTATGTGTGATAAATGTTATATAACTCTTAATAGACACAAAAGAGATTCTACTGAATTTAATTTTAAAAAATAATGGTAGATTGATTTATGCAAGAATGTAAAATTGCACATAGTTCTTTTTTTTTTTTTTTTTACTCAGTTGATGTTTTGGCTTAAATCATACACATGGATTTCTGCCATTCTATCAAGACAAAATTTTCCTGGAGTGGCATGACACACTAGAAGGAGCTTTGCATTGAGAGTCAGAAATCACTGGGTATCAGAGACATTGGCACATATTTAACCTTGCCAGGCTCATCTCATCATTAGGGTTTTCCATACCACAAGGTGGTCGAGATTGACAAGAACTAATCTAGGGTTGGAAATTGACAAAATTATTCTGGGTAAAAGACTCTAGGGTCTAGATCAAGTTAGAGTTCAACTATGAAAGTAGCACATTATTACTGAAAACTATAAAAATGTAAATAAAATTCCAAATGAGTAAATATAACTCCCTATGCCTTCTAATCTCTCTAGCCTCACTTCAGCCTTCTTTGACATTCTGTTTTCAGTGCAGACTTCAACAGTAAGAAATTTCTACACTAAGAATCCAGAATAATGGGTTCATTGGATTTTGTACTGTTAAGGGGAACAGAGTCCATATTCTATTGCTTATTACCTAGACACCACATAGGTGTTTGCTGTCACACAATAATAAACTTCTATTCTCAGATTATCCATTATTATCTGGTATAAAGCAAGCCTGGATATGACCTTCTATATCACTTGTAAAATGAATTAAACTTTGACTTCACAGTTTACACCTGTCTTGAAAATACTATGCAGTAGGGATAGCAGTACTAAGACAATAATTCCAATAGTATTCATATATATTAGGCTTTTCATCAAGAGAAGAAGAAAAAGAGTTTTCATTCAATGATTACTAGTTGGAAACGGTGGGGATAAACAACAACAACAACAACAACAACCACCCATCCAAATGAGGCAAACAAAGCCTACTTACTCAGATACTTGCTATAACAAGTCAGTCAGCCACCACTGCTTGGATCTGGAAGAGATTCAATAGCAGACAGAGGAATTTGAAAACTTTACAGTGGAAAAAGACTTCAAGGAAGTTCTGCTTAGAGACTGATGACATAGGGAAGTTGGCAACAGACTAATTTGAGGTGGAGCATTATGTGCAGTTGGTTGGGGAACATATTTGTTCTTTTCTGGTTGGTCTTGAAAGCAGGATCAAAAATTAGAAAAACTGGAAATTACTGATCAAACCCTGGTACTTTTTGACTCATCACTGCAGAGGTAGTGGTCTACCTTCCAGGCGGTTTGCTCCAGAAGATGTAGGTCAGAGTTCTATTTTCATATATGGTTTGGCCATGTGTATTTATTTTTAAGTTTATTTTGAGAAAGAGAGAGGGAGACAGCAGGGAAGAGGCAGAGATAGGGAGAGAGAGAGAGAATCCCAAGCAGGCTCCTCACTGCTAGTGTGGAGACCGCCTCAGGTTTCAAGAGCACAAACCATGAGATCATTACCTGAACCAAAACCAAGAGTCAGACACTTAACTGACTGATCCACCTGGGTGTTCTGGACATTGTATATTTGTATATTTAGCCTTTCAACCTCTTTTTTGGTCATTGTCAATTGTGAAAGGTTGAACAATTCAGAGAAGCCTAGAAATCCAGGTCATTACAGCTTAGGGGCTATGTTCGGTCATCTCCATAGTTAAATGTATTGCAAGATCATTTTAAAAATATTACTTTATTTAATTTGAGAGAGAGAGAGCATGCACACAAGTAGAGGAGAAACAGAGAGAGGGAGAGAGAGAATCCCAAGCAGGCTCTGAGCTGTCAGTGAACAGCTGGAAGTGGGGCTCAATCTTATGAAATATGAGAGTCAGATGCTTAATCTACTGAGCCACCCAGACACCTCTGTATTGCAAGATCCTCTTAACCATCTTGTGTTATCATGGCAATCATCTAATGAAGGAACGGCTACACAAAATTTTATAAGATCCTGGATAGAATGCAATAGAGCAGAATTTTGACCACAATGATAAAAAAAACAAAACAATTAAATAGTCTCTGTTAAGATGCTTCTACCTAGGAATCCCAATGGCCTACCCTATGCCAAAAGAACAAATGTCACTGGCCATGAGGATGAGCCTTAGAAATCCAAATAGCTTTTATTTTAAGTTGTATATAGCCTTGTCCACCTTGCCTTTTTCATTAATCCAAGTATAGCAAGAAGTATTAGTAATGGGACAGATGGTATTATGACTAGACAATAGAAATCTAGAGCATTGTGATTTTCCTTCATTACTTGTACCAATGAACTAAAACTCCTCTGTTATTCCATTGAGGTCAGAGACGGTGTCATTAACAACTTCTACTAGAGTGAGCACTAAGTTTTCTATAGTCTTTTCTTTATGATTTGTGTAATTCTCCCTTATGGGAACAATGCTGTGATTTTCTTCACATAAATAATGAATCAGTAATGTTGGTAGTTTTCCTGAATAATCAAGTGTGGCCTCATTTTAGAGCTCATTTTGGGAGACAGAGATCCCATGCTTGCTTACTTATTTAATTTGGGTTGTTGTATACTGACCAGTCTCAGAATTCTATTCCTAAAGTGCATGAGGTGGTTAGTCTGAGGCAAAGAGGACCAGGAGCTGTGATCACAAAGGAAATATTGATGCAGAAGAGGCACAAGGATATCCAGGCAGGGGGCTGGGGAAAAGGGACCAAAAAAGAAAAAGAGTTGTTCATAGCATGGAGTGTGAACCATGGCCAGACATTAACTGGGTTACATATCCAGACCTTGGTGTGTCTCTTCCAGGTGGCAAGTATTTGGTCTACTGCACTACAAAGACTGCTGAATTTATGCTACAGCCTTTAGATTAGCAAGAAGGCTGGTTGACTTCATGTTTCCAGTCTGGAGCATTCTGATTTTCATAACAGGTGATCAAGACACACACTTTATGAGAACCATTATAATGTGTAATGTGTTAGCCCTCATTATTCACCTTAACACCAACAGTCTTTTAGAAAAGTTGAGAGGAACAATGGTATTCTTAAACTTATGAGAACTTTCAGTAAATCTAGAATTCCTTTGGTCAAAAGCTACTAGCAGTTATGGTCATATGGTCTACTTCCTCAGGGAAACATCAATTATCTTTCTACCAACTGATAATAGGAAGGTTCATATGTTTAAATATGTCACCTCTAATGCTAGAAATGTTTAATACCACATTGAAAATATATATAAAATAACTAAAACATATTCAAATACCAGGGAGGATAGAAGATGTATAAAATCTAACTGTAGATGTTCAAAGGGCCCTTGAGGCCTTGATTCCTATGTCCTATCTTTACATTTTGTTTTAGACTTATGTTGTTGAGAGGTAACACATGACCCAAAAATAACCATAGCTGTCTATTTATTTAACTTTCCCCAGCTATGTTGATTTCAGTTAGTAACTAATTTGTCTATACCATAATGAGTAGTTTCATTGAGAAATTTAGCTAATATCCATTTGAAATCGCTCAGTGCCACCAAGCCACTGCCTTCAGAGTGCCAGATATTATCTGAGTAAAGGATGCAGTCAGATTTATTTTCACTCTTCCTTTTCCGAATCAGCGGCTAAAGATTTCTGTTTTATAATGGCCTCTCTGCATTCCTGCAGAAAATTATCCTTTGAAGATTTATATAGGATCATATCCTTGATTAAGGTTGATCAATTTTGGCATGGTGATGGATTAGAGTATTTATTTTAGCTTCTATATTATCTCTTTTTGCATGATCCATGACCTTTTAATTAGCTATCTTGCTAGGAAGTAGGATTGCATGTATGAGTTCTTTAAACTTGCTGTCATTTTTGATGAGGGTTCCAATAGAGATGAGGGAATTCATTTGTTTTCAAGTATCCAAAATTCATGTACTACTCCATAAGAATAATTGCTATCTCTATATATGTTTACTTTCTGGCCTTTTGCTGGCTAACAAGATCTAATTTATTACATAAGTTTGCTATCTGGGCTGATTTTAGCTCAGGTAGAGGACTATATTCTAAAGCTAAGCTTAAATTAATCATAGTATACCATACTTGATATCTTCTAGTTTCAGTTTTGAAGTATAACCCACCAAAAAAACCATACTGGGTCAAATTATCAAGAGAGTCTATAATAATCTAAGTAAGGCACAGAGCATTCCACTAGGGAGGTGAGATAAGCATGATGTTCCTTTTGTTCTGATGAAGACAGGAGAGTGGCAGCATTCAGAGGACTGCAACAGTGAATGATAAGGTAAGAGTGAGAGTAACAGAATCTCATTAAGAAATTCATTGGTTGACTAAAAAGTGTTCTGCGTTCCCAGTTAGCATTAATGTCGATGATGCATGAGGAATCATGAATCCAAACAAGGAATCTAGAACTAGTTCAGCAGAAGCATAGCTTCAACATGTTTTATAGAGATAACTAGTGTTTTACAACAGCAGGATAAACTGTTGCAACTAGGCCAAGGGTAAAGCTACAATAAGCAATGAGTTTTTTTATGTTTCCTATGAAATCAAGTTAAACCCCCAAAGACTTGTCCAGATATCTTATGCACAAATAGACAAAATGGCTCATAATAGTTAGTGATACTTAAGAGAAGGAATCTGTTGAAGAGACTTCTTTAGGCTACAGAATACCTATTCATGTTTGGCTTCCAGAAGGGAGTCTCTGTTATTGAAGACTTAGTCAATTCATAAAGTATTGCAATCTCAAGAAAATAAATGGCACACATTGTCTGCAATATCCTGTTAAACTTAAATATCTTTTCAATGATCATTTTGTAAGAAGCCTAGGATGAGATTGGATAGTTTTCAGTCTATCAAGATAGAATGTTCTTCCCTGCTGAGATATGTCATACGCTAAATAATGGACAATGTCTTGGGGTAACTGTAATTTATCTTTTGAAACTTTATTCCCCTTTTCTGCTACAGATAAGAGCAAATAAATGGGATTTTTAAGAGGGTTTCCTTGTTCTTTGAACAAAGTAAGAAAATAAACACATGTTGTATCATAACTGAATCACAAGAAAAAATTAGATCTTTTAAATCATGATTGACAACTTAGGAAAAAGAGGAGTCTTCAGTGAACTTCTGTAGCATGACTGCCCAGGTATACTGTTTCCTTCAGAAGAATGCAAACAGGTACTGACTCTTCTAGTCTAGAGACACGTCAATAAAGTCAGAGAAAAGATTCAGTGAAACAAGTTAACTACAGGAGGAATTGATGAAAGGATGCTATTAAACCCTGCCACCTTTGCTCAAAAAACTTACCACATAGGTAACAGGTATTTCAAGTAACTCACATATATTTTTCCTATTGACCTTAACAGGACCCCTCCACCTTTGACTGGAAAACATTCCTTCCTGCTCTGTGACTCAATCTCTACAAGTTGCTTCAGGAGGAATTAATGAAAGAATGCTATTTGGGTTAGGTACTACTGTTAAGAGAGGGATAACAAGTTTATTGATGGCCTTGGGGTCTTGAACAAATTGATATGCTTGTCCATTTGTTTTGTTTACTGGCAGGATAGGGATGTTACAAGGGTTACTATAAGGTATGAAAAGACCTTTGTAGATCAGTCTTTCATGTGTAGGTTTGAGCCTCTCATTTTGTTTTGGCTTCAAGAAATATTGGGGAAGTTTTATTCAATTAATATTTTGGTGATTGTTTCTTAGAGTTTATCTGAAATTTAATGGATTTTTTTGTTACCAATGCTACTGCAATGTTTAGCCTACAGAGTGTTGGGTACAGGACAAGATATGTTTATTTGTGGTATGCATCAAATATAATGGAGAAGGCAAAGGTATATACAGGGCAGACACAACTTGATTATTAATAAGGAAGTCCTTGGGAAACACAAGAAATAGCCTCACTGATGTAAATCTAAGATTACAATTCCATTTGCAAAGAAAGTCTCTTCCTATAAAACTGCAGGGAACATACCACAGAGCTAGAAGGAGTGTTTTCTAGTCAAGGACTTAGGGTCACAGTTAAGATCAGTAGGGAAAATCTGTGGGTTATTTGAAATACCTGCCATCTGTGTGGTATGCTTATTCAGGAAGGTTGTATAAAGGTGGCAATGTTCAATGTGGAAAGAGTAGAAAGGACTGATGTTATACCGATACACATTTAACTTCTAAATGTTGTGAGAAAAATTCTAGTCTATCCTGAATATCTCCTTTAGTTTCATCTTGTCTCTGTTTATATGGTTGTATTATGATCCAATCAATCTTTTCTAGAAGTGTTTTGGATATGGCTTCTAGGAGAATTTGCTCTATTTTGGGGTCTTTTTCTTTTCTTTTCTTTTCTTTTCTTTTCTTTTCTTTTCTTTTCTTTTCTTTTCTTTCAATAATCAGGTTTATTGTCAAAAAAGGGATCGTGTAAGTATCTTTCTGGAATAGTCCAATCAGCTTTTGTCATACAGGATTTAGTATCTTAGCTTCTGACCAACATGTGTATAAGTTGATATAGTTCAATGTGATGGTTAATTTTATGTGTCAACTTGAGTGGGCTAAGGCATGCCCAGATCGCTGATGAAACATTATTTCTGGATACATTTGTAAGAGTATTTCCAGAAGATACTAGCACTTGAATCAATAGACTGAATAAAGGTGATCTGACCTCACCAATGTGGTGGACATTTTTCAATCCATTGAGGGCTCGAATAGCACAAAAAAGCAAAGGAAGCATGAATTCATTCTCTCTACCTGAGCTGGAACATTCACTTTCTCCTGTACTCAGAGATCAGTGCTTCTGGTTCTCTGGCTTTAGACTTGGACCAAGACTTATACATAATTGACTTTCCCATTCTCGGGCCTTTTGACTCCTACCACTGGCTCCTGTGGTTCTCAACCCTTTTGGTTCAGGTCCCCAAACTGACAGTGGTCACCTCCTATTGCAGACCCCTAAATTTGTGCTCCTCTGACAGATAGAAAACTGTAATCTCTCTCTCTGGGTCACTACCAAGTTCTCAGGACCCCCCAAAAATCAAGAACGAAGGAGAGACACATTTAGTTTTAGAGACAACCCATATCAAAGTTTGTCCAGCTGGGCACAGATCCAGTAAGAACTGCAAACTCACTGGTCTTGGATGCAGGCTTGAAACAACAGGTTTATGGTACCTGTATCTGTGTTTCACCCATGATTCTCCTTTTAAGATACACAGCACTTTTAGACATCACAGCACAAAACAGTAACACACACACACACACACACACACACACACACACGCGCAGACTGGCAAAAAGGGGTTAAAAAGAATGCTCTGATTCTACCAAGGATGCCAAACAGATAAAAACAAGTAATAAAAACTGAGCATCAAACAGAAAAAAAATCCAAGAAATTCAATGCAAAGAGAGCAAGTTCCAGATCTGGTGCTGACTTACCACAAGACAAGGGGTGTCTGTGGGCACTCTATTTGGCTGAAAGCTGGGATTCCAAACATTGTAGGTTCCAACATGTAGGCATTGTAGGTTTCAACATGAACCTCCAGGAACATTGTAGAAATAAGTGAAAATTATGCAAATGAAAACAATCAAAAGTAGTTTTTTGGACCTTACCATGGAGAGGGAGTCAGCCACCATCACTTGCATATGGCAGAGACTCATAGGAAAGCAGGAAAGTGTGGGAGTTTCATGGCAGAAAGAGGGCTTTATGTATGCTCTAACGGCAGATTGTCGGGATGAGGAAGCTGAAAGTAGACTAACTAAAAGGGGACACCTTATGTTTTTGGTTATAGGTGCCTGTTTTGCTCTCTCTTACTTGGTCCTATGATGGAAACAGGGGTAAAAATTAGAGCAACTGGAAGTTATTGACCATCGTGGCCACTTGGGGCTGACTGCTGCAGAGGTGGTGGTTTGGCTTCCTGCACTGGTTGCTGTAGAGGTCGGAGTTTATCTTTATACATCATCTGGCTTTTGTCAGTTTCTATATTCAGTAGGCTCTCAAGACTTTGGGGATGACTAAAATGTACTTTGTGACTGTCCTGTTATTGTTGCATAACCCTCTGTTCATAATTGATTATGAGAAACAGAATGTACAATGGAACAAGTTTTCTCCTGTTCTCTGTATAAAGCTGAAGAGGCTGAAATACAGTAACATATTTGCCAATGTTTTGTGAAATATCCAGTTCCTCATTGCCAATGAATATATTAGAGGGATATGTGTTTTCTCCAAGGTAGGAGAGGCCATAAAAATGAGGTCTTTTAAAATACCATGGGAATTGATGCTCAGCATTTTGTGGTACAACATGGAAAGTAAACTTAAAAACTGCTGAAAGTAAACTGAGGGAACAATAACATTGTAGAAGGTACATTAAAAACTTATAGGGTCAGTATATTGAGTTCTTCAATGGGGAATGCATTGAGTGTCTCAATGGGGAAGGGGAGTATAGAGAAAAGAAAGATGATAAAGTGGTGAGTAGATGTTTTGCCATGCAGAAGAGAATGTTTTAATTATTAGATGATGGTAGTGTTTAGGTGCAATAAAAAATAAAACCCAATTTTTAAATTGGTATACCTGAGGATTAAAAAACCCTCTGTTCTCTGGGCTCTGTCTCCAGAAGAGAGATGAATATGGTCCCTAAACACTAGAGGATACATTAACTTCATATATATTACATGTTCCAAATATTCCATGTATGAATTTGACATGATGATTGCACAGGGTAGAAAACAAGCAAACTTAAAAGTAGGTAATTGCTCAATTAAACAAAAAATAGACTATTTTATTGTTTATTCTTAATTATTTTAACTGGTTTATCATATTTCCTATTCTATCCCTTATTAAATACATTTTATAAATATACATGGGGCACCTGGGTGGCTCCGTTATTTAAACATCCAACTTTGATTTAGGCTTAGGTCATGATCTCACAGTTTGTGAGATTGAGTCTTGCATCGGACTCTATGTTGACAGTGTGGAGCTTGCTTGGGATTCTTTCTCTCACTATTTCTCTGCCCCTCTCCCCTCAAAATAAGTAAATAAACTTATAAATATACAAAGATGTTTGACATTAGAGAATATTATGTAAAGTATAAAATTACTTTAATATTCTATATTTAATTGCTCTAGAAAAAATATATATTCTGTCTATATATTGAATTAATTTCCTCTGTACCAAAATTCTTAGAATCATTTGATAAGGTAAATATCTTCTATCTTCATTAATTAATATCATATTGCCCATGAACACATGTTTTCTTCTTTAGATTTATGTCTAAATTCCATTAAAAGAAATTCATTTAAGTTCACCCACATAAATATTATCATAATAGTTTTAATGTGTTTTTCATGTTATTGCTCTTAGTAAATTGTTTAATTTACAGCACTCTAAGTGATTTTTAAGTTTTAAGTAATACTCTTCAGTGCATCAGGAAAATAATCTAGCATTTCTAAAACCAATTTTTTATGTAAGATTTCTCAGATTCAAATAGAACAAGTAATTTAGATAATTATAATACTATTTTTAAAGCTCATGGTACAATGGTAAATTGCGTACCATAAAATCCATTTTTTAATTGGTAATTGGCTGCTAAGTGCTATACCGAACATATATTGAGTAAATGGAAAAATATATTATTTATATTAAAAAGTCACTTTTGCTTGATATGATATATGACTGATCTTGGACTCTAGAGGGCAGCATCAAGAGCAAACAAAGAATGGTGGAATACTCCTGCTTCATACACAAGAGTTCTAAGTTGTGCCCTGCCACTGCTGACGATTAGCTGTCCTCTCTGACTTTTCAGGATTAGATTTCTGGTCCTATCACTCCTAAACCATGTTCTAGTAGAAGACAGTATTATGAGACAGAATATAGTTATAAATATTATAATCAAAACATGTGATAAATGTTTTGTATTTAAAAAGTGTGCATCAGTAACTAAAATGTTACAATTACTCAGGCAGTTAGGCAAGAAACATCAAATTTAAAGTACATGTACAAACTTCATGAAATAAAGATGATAATTTCCCAGGCTGGTCTAAAAGCCCTACACGAAAGAATATGACTTTTAAAGAGGTAGTTGAGCTCATGTTAATATACAATATATACAAAGTTATTGTATTGATATACAATATTAGGAATATTAAATTAGGGAATGACTCAAATGCACTAGTCTGTGATAACTGTGTTGAGTGAATCATCTATAAATATAAACAAAGCTGTATTTCTTGTGGGGTGGGAAAATTAGGAAATGGATCTTTTGGACTGAAGGAGTAAAGATGTTGTTTTATAGACTTTTTCAGAATTTTCACTAAGCATGTTTACAAATGGGTTCTTATTCATAACGGCTCATCTTAGGAGTAGAGGGAGTCAGGGATGCTTTGGCAGCTGAGAAGAAAGCTTTTGAAATTGCACTATGTGAGGATATTAACTTTGCGACTTAATATCAACTAAGTTATTTTGAAGAGTTTAAGGTTTTTTTTTTAAAGCCTCAGTTTCTACACTGACAAATGGAGAATAACAATATCCACCCCATAAAGGTTATATTAGGAAAAGGTTAATAATAGTATTAAATTTTCTCAGTGTTTTCACATAAGCACTTAGATTTTTGATTCTAGTCCTAAGTCGTATCTTTTTAAAAATGCTTATTTAGTTTTGAGAGAGAGAGAGACAAAGAAAGAGACAGAGACAGAGAAAGAGGGGAACAGAGGATCTGAAGTGGGTTTTGTGCTGACACAAGAGACTCCGATGTGGGGCTTGAACTCAGGAATGTGAGATCATGACCTGACCCAAAGTTGGATGCTTATCCGATTGAGCCACCCAGGTGCCCCTTAAGTTATATCTTAATACATGTTTTGATAGCAGCCAGCACTGTGGAACAGCATACCAAAAAATGTAATCCCATATATGTATGTATATATAAAAATGTAAAATAGTATGATCATTCATATACATATACATATAATTATAGTGTATAAGCATAGTATATAGTAAATGTATAACAGAAGTATAGTAATATAGTATAGCATAAAATAAGTATGTATATATAAACTTGATCTGCACATAATCTCCCACCCAAACTTGCTACACATATATTCCATTAATGGAAATTTATTTAACATGAATCTATATAATAATTTCCTGGAACTGCTGTAATAAAGTATTATAAACTGGGTGGTTTAAAAATGGAAATTTAGGGGTGCCTGGGTGGCTCAGTCAGTTAGCATTAGACTTTGGCTCAGGTCATGATCTCGTGGTTCCTGTGTTCCAGCACTGTGTAGTGCTCTGTGCTGACAGCTCAGAGCCTGGAGGCTGTTTCAGATTCTGTGTCTCCCTCTCTCTCTGCCCCTCCCTCACTTGTAATCTGTGTGTGTGTGTGTGTGTGTGTGTGTGTGTGTGTGTGTCTCAAAAATAAATATTAAAAAATTAAATAATGGAAATTTATTGTCACATGGTTCTGGAGACTGAGTCTGAAATCAGGGTATCAGCAGGGCTGGATCCTTGTCAGGGCTGTGATGGTGACACTGTCCCATGTCTGCTTACTAGTTTCTGGTAGCCTTAGGCATTTCTTGGCTTGTAGATGATGTCTGCTAATGTGTCTTCACATCAATTTCCCTCTATCCATGTCCACATTTGTGTCCAAATTTCCCCTCTAATCAAACCAGTATTGGGCTAGACCTACCCTAATGACTTCATCTTGTCTTGATCATCTACAAAGAACAAAGACTCTTTCTTTATATTAAGCTCATATATTTGTACTGGGGATTTAGGCTCTCTTTTGGGGGACACAATTCACCTTTAACACTCCACATAAATATTAGCATTTTTTCAACTACATACATGCTGTACATATAAGATTTTTGTTATATTTACATTTTCAAAAAATGTTTCTTACTCTATATATGCATTTAAATCTAAATGATGCAAACATATAAATATCTTTATATAGGTTCATTTGGGTGAAAAGAAAAGCAAGTAGACACAAGTAGCAAACATACCATTTGTTTGTTTTAGTATTTAAATTAGGTTTTAAATTATTGTATAATATGATAAAGAAAGAGCACCTGTTCACTACTACAACATAGGTTTACATTCTACTCCCTACTCTTGCCTGGCATATCTAGTAATTCAAGGAATAATGCCTGACATGCACTTCAAATTACTAAGTTCATGTTAGTTGAATTAGAAGCACTACAAGCAAAAATAAAATCTGTTAGGTTGAAGGTTGTAATAACTTTCAAAAGATCATACATTATAGAAAGAAAAGACCTGAAAAAGATACTTGAGGTTATGAATCAATGGACCATAAATAAAATATCCCTTATAGTTAGGTAGGTATCTTTCTTAAGATCAAACACTTTTGTTCAGTTTTGAGAAAGAATCAAAGTCCCAAATAATTCAGTTGTATCAGTGTTTTGCTCCCAAATAATTACAAAATGAAATAAGACTGAGAATTCAGAGAAAGGGAAATCATATACCTCCAATGAAGTTTAAGGAACATCTATGAAAGTCATACAAATAAACAACATTTGCTTTTGTGGGGAAATAAGGAAATGAATTTTATCTAAAATCACATATTTCTTTCCCCCCCTTCCACCACTTTTTTTTAAGAGAGTGTGAGAGAGAGAAAGACTGCATGTGTGCGCATGCATGTGAGTGGGGAAAGTGCAGGGGGAGTGGGAGAGAGAATCTTAAGGGGTTCCACACTCAGCACACAGCCTGACGTGGGGCTTGATCTCACAAGCCTGAGATTGTGACCTGAGCCAAAATCAAGAGTTGGCTGCTTAACCAACTGAGACATCCAGGCACCCCTAATATTGCATGTTTTACATATAAAGTAATGGAAAATAAAGAAAATACATTTTATCTAGCATTGTATATTTCACATGTAAAGCAATAAAAAATAACAATGGAAAAACCAAATTATCTAGATGTGCATTCTTATGAACATGCTATATGAATAAAACATGGAAAAAGTTCATAGGTCTTTTTATAATTCTGGACAGTGGTTACCTATGTGTGATGTTAATTTTATATCAGAGAAGTTCAAAGAAAGAAAATCTCAAATGCCAACTAGTCCGAAGTAACCAAGAGAAACAGATTATGTACCTCAGTGTATCATTTCTTCCCCACAATCTCATCTTTAAAAAACTTCTGCAAATACCTTCTTAAGACAGCATCACAAACTATCATCAGACGTATCTATATTTTTATGAGAAAAAACACAGTTGAGACTGAAGGGTACAGTGTGGAAATATAATTTCAGAGATAGGGCAGCTCTGAGACATCAAGAATATAAAGCATGGCTGTATATATCGGTGCCTTAGGTGTACTAAAGATGCAGAACACTGAAATTTGTTATTTGTAATCTTCCTTTTGTTTTTTAAGCAAAAATATTTTAGAGTAGTTTTAGGTTCTTAGCCAAATTGAGAGGAATGTACAGAGATGTCCCATGTACCCCTTGCTCCCATATGTGCATAGACTCCCTCAGTATCCATATCCCCAATCAGGATGGTACATTTGTTACAATTTCTATCATGTCTCCCAAAGTCCATAGTTAACATTAGTGTTCACTCTTGGTGGTATACATTTTATGGTTTTAGACAAATGCATAATCGTATGTATATACCATTATAGCATCTCCACAGAAGTATTTTCACTGACCTAAAATTTGTCTGTGCTCCACCTAACCTTCCCTCCCCCTCACACTCTGGCAACCACTCAACTTTTTATTATCTCTATAGTTTCAATTTTTCCAAAGTGTCATATAGTGGGGATGATAAAGTATATAGTCTTTTCAGATTGGTTTCTTTCACTTACTAATATACATTTAAGATTCTTCCATGTCTTTATATGTATGGCTTGATAGCTCATTTCTTTTTAGCATAGAAGAATATTTTATTGTCTGGATGTACCACAGTTTGTATACCTATTCACCTACTGAAGGGCATATTTGTAAAAAACCAAAACCAGATTGACATTGTATAGTACGTATCTTAGTTTGGGGGTATTTTAAAGCAGATCCTGAGTCAAGAATGAGTACAAGAAGTATTTTGGAAGGTAAATTCAGGAAATACTGTGAGGAAGTAAAAAAAAAAAAAAAAACAGCAAAGAGAAAGGAGGCAAGCTAATTAAAAGTATAATGAGGTTTCCCCTATGGTAATTGGGCTCAATCCTCCTGCTGGGGTCTCTAAGAAACTTATGAAGCAGCTCAGATTTGTCCCTGGAGGGGTTGAGGAGGAGAAAAATTACTTACCAACCCCTACCCCTTAGTGAATAATCTCAAAAACATTAATTACCTTGCACTTTGCAGCTGCCCTAAACACCTACTGCATAGCTTCCTTAGCCAGAAATCCTTAGGTGGAGTGTCACCAAAGGTACTGAGTATGTAAGGGAAGTGTCTAAAGATGAACCCTGGAGTAAAAAAAGGAAATTTGGGTGGTGGATTGTCACAATATGTCATAGTATGAGAGTTATCTGTTATTTGTGAGGTGCACATATTAATCAGCTATCAAAAATAATGAAATCTTGCCATTTGCAACGAAGTAGATGGAGCTAGAATTTATTATACTAAGCGAAGTAAGCCAATCAGAGAAAGACAAATACCATATGATTTCACATATGTGGAATTTACAAAACAAAACAGATGAACATATGGGAAGGGACAGGGGAGAGAAGAGAGGGAAACAAACCACAAGAGACTCTTAATGACAAAGAATGAACTGAGGGTTGATGGAAGGAGGTGGGTGGTAGATGGACTAGATGGTTAATGGATATTGAGGAGAGCATTTGCTGTGATGAACACTGTGTTGTATGCAAGTGATGAATTCTACTACTGAAACCAATATTTCACTGTACATTAACCAAGTAAAATTTAATAAAACACATTTAAAATAATCTGGGCACAAAGTTTTAACTTGTTATGTTTTTAATGACATGTGAAATACTATTTCATTATGGAAATTTTGTAAAATTTAGAATACAGTACATAAGTACATCAAAAGTCACATCAACTCCACCACTGAGAAATAAGCAATACGATAAGTCTATACACACATAAATCTATTTTACAAAATAATATTTTTTCTTTTTTAAAAAATGTATTTATATATTTTGAGGGAGAGAAAGCACATGAGCAGGGGAGGGACAATGAGAGAGGAAGACAGAGAATACCAAGTAGGTTCCACACTGCCAGCACAGAGCCCAATGCAGGGCTTGAACCCATAAATTGTGAGCTCATGACCTGAGCTGGAATCAAGAGTCAGACACTCAACCAACTGAACCACCCAGGCGCCCACAATAATATTTTTTTCCATTACACTTTATTCTATTCTACTCTTGTACAAATTCATGTGCAACCACATACAACTATCTTATTTTGTATTAAATACACTATTCTAATAAACCAATCCCTAATATTTCTAGGTATTTGATAATGATGTTTGTCAGAACATTTTTATAAATTCTATATGCTTTATTTGCTCCATATTATAGAAGTTATCTATCATTTGGGGAAAGGAAAAAAAAAACAAATATTTACATTGTTGATCAGATTTTTTAAAAATTTGTTTCTAACTCTTTTTGAAAATTTTTTTATGTAACACAAGCTTATAAAGCAACTTTGAAAGTCAGAAAATATTAAGCATCACAAGATAAAAAAAACTCAGTCACCCACAAGTAACCAATTATACCATATATATGCAGTTCTAGAAAGAGTGCAATAATCTTTTTAACCATTTTACTTTATTCAACTATTACAAAAATATTCACATATATATTCTTCTAATTTATAAATCAATGTTTTTAATAATTCTGCATTTAATTTTTCCTAGTTTTTAATAATCATGTTTGTCAGAATAATTTTATAAGTACTTATTTACATTAATCACCTAGCCTTCAAGTCCATAAATTACATGTGTACACACACAAGTATAGCCATCACTACCACTAAAAAATATCTAGGTTTGTCTTTCTCCTTCCTACCTAATTTAAAATTTATTCTTGGCATGTTTATACATTCTGTTTTACATATATCCTATTAAATGACAAGCTTCTTTAGAAAATATGTTATATGCATTTATATCCTCACTAAAGAGTGACTAAAATTCCTTTGGAATCAAAAATAGAACTGACACAATGTTAAAATGTTACAATCTGCCTTTATGGTGGTCTATATACATATGTACCCACACACACATCTAAAATTTGCCTAAAATCAACAAGTGTACTTGACAAATTAACAAATGACTGAATCAGAATAGGTGAAACAACTTTATTCAGAAATTCTGCTTTGAATATAGTAGACTACAAAAGCAATTAGCTTAAAGACTGTCAAGTCAGAAATTTATATTCCAGTCATACTAAATATCAAACTTCAACCTAACTAAAAGGCTTATAATTTCATAAGCTTCACACATACACATTCACTCACTCAGAGTCACTAATTTTCAACTTCATCCATTCTACCCCAGCCCACCAGTCACAGAATTATAACTGCTTGTCTGTCAGATTTCCATCAAAATATCTTTGTTTTACATGTTGGGAATCTAATGCTATTTTAAGATTCTTAGCTTTTATAAGACTCTATTCATATGACTTCTTTATAGCTTAAACTTGCACTATCTGTGAACTCAAAGATTTCAAATATGAAACACTGATGGAAAATTTAAGTAACAATTGCAATTATTCTCAGTTTTTTGAAGTGACCAAAAAAGAGGGCTTAATATCACAAAATATACTTTAGTTGATAAACTGGATACATTTTAAGGCCCCCACAAGCTATATTCCTGGCTGAGATTTTTATGCCATGTTTTCCTACATTGAAAAGCTTTAAGTTAGTGGCAGGGAGAAACTAAGAACCTTCAGCCATACTCATCAATTACATAAGACTAACAGGTTTATGAGTACCATAGTAATTTCCTACTTTAAATAATTTTTAAAGAGAGAAATAGCTTAAAGAATATGAATATTACTGAAGGTTGCCATTTTTTAAACTAAAACTTAAACTCAAAAGTATCCTAACAGTAAAATGCAATGTAAAAATTATTTTCAAAAAAATTACCCCCAAAATAAAAGATCCTTATATAAAGATCCTAAGAAAGAAAAGCATGGTTTATATCCTATACCTGAGTTTTGACAAATTGTAAACATATCACGTATAAATGTGACTGTGCTACCACAAATGGTACTGTAATAGAAATGTCTATATGTTTATTAAATTAGTTATTATTAGGGCAGTTTCTTAAAAGTGGAAATCACTTGACAACTCCATGTTACCTACACAGAAAAAATCTATGCTTCTTAAGATGCTTAATTATTATTATTTTAGTGTAAGATCCATAAAAGAAAGAGAAAAGGAATGCAAAGTACAAGACAGAATGTGAGGATTTCCTTTGGAGGTAGTATAATGATATTTTAATGATAAAGGTCAAATGTCTAGGTTGAAGCCTGAGGCTTTGTCCTGCTTGGCCTGACCCATGATTCATCTAGCTTAATAGTTAGCACTTAGGGATATGTAGAAGGTTGTCATACAATTTTTTTTTTCTGTGACTACCATACAAGCAGAATTATAGACCATTGGTTTCCAAAACAGTCAGGAAGTACCAGGAAGGTTAAAAGAACCATTGAAAGGAAGATATCAACTTCCTACGAGTCCTGAGAATGCTTTATACAATCAGCCCATACAATCAGTAGCTGTTTTTGAATATGCAGGGATTTTAGGGTTAGCTAAGCATCTGTCTCTGCCTGGAGTATTTTGTTATATTGTCCATTTTTTGTAGAATTTTCTGGGCAGATAAGCTCCTTCATCCTTTAACTACATTAAGGAAACTCAAATCTTGTCTTTTTTTTTTTATCAATATCTTGCAATTAATCACCATTATATTAACAGTCATGGGATTCTATAAAAGATATGTAATTCTTATCTCATAGTTAATATACCATTACTGTTACATATCCTTTTAAAAGCATCCTGTTCTATGCATTTTTGATGTTGTCTTTCTTTTAATACATTTTTGATATCATATTACAAAACGTTCTGAATATATGATATCATATATCATATATGTTATGTGATATCATATATCATATATGTTATGAGATATCACATAACATATTTCAAAATGTACCTTGCTTTTTAACTTTTTATGTCATTTTCTTAACCCTCTTCAAATATCTTTTTATTCCGTTAGATTTCTCTAATTCAATAATAGAAAACAAATTTAATTTTGATGTCAGATAGTTAGATATTTGGCACTTGAAATTATAATTCTTGATTTGTTTGTCATCTATTTGTGCATATAAACCACTATTACTTTATTTTTATTCCTTCAACTTTTTTGCTATTTTTATGATGAAAATAACACATTTTTAAAAAGCTGATATTAATTTTTTAAATTTAAATCTAATTTACTTAATTTAATTTTTATTTGAGAGAGAGAGAGTGAATGATTGGAGAAAAGGGGCAGAGGGAGAGAGAGAATCCTAAACAGCTTTATGCTCATAGAGGAGACTGATATGGGCCTCAGTCCCATGATTCTGGGATCAAAGTCTGAGTCAAAATCAAGAGTTGGATGCTAAACCAAATGAGACACTCAGCTGCCCCTAAAAACTGATATTAACTTTATAACTACTTTATAATTATGTGCATACACCATGTTAATTGTCATGATTCTCCAGAATATGCTTATCCTTTTATATTCTATTTTAACCATTTAACTTCCTAGACCTGGGAGAGCTTTGGAGAGCCTCTTAATTGGGGATTTTTTGGTTTTCTTTATAAGGATAAAAATTGGATAGTTACATCTTAACTAAATTTTTGATGTAAACAATCACATGATATAAATAAAATGGTAACTACAAAATTTGCTCATTTTACTTGAAATTCTCTATTATTCATAGATTCTTCACATATCTTCAAATATAAAATTTGTCATTCTGTTATCAGTAGCTTGAAGATACAGAAAATAAACTAGAAACTAAAGATATTTTTCTGCTAAAATAACAAAACCAATGATTGAGCATGGTTTTAGCATGGTGACCTTGCTTCTGATTTTTGAATCACTGAAAACTGTGTTTGTGATGGATCAACTTAATATTCTGTCATATTATGAAGAGTAACATAATAGGTGTTATCAACTAGGATTTAGAGCTTATTAGAAATACTTCATTTTTCATGTACATTGTAAAGGTTATATATGAAAAATCATGACAATTTTAATTAATTAATTAATTGATTGATTAATTTTTAAAACATTTTAGAGAGAGCACAAGCAAGGGAAGGCATAGGGTGAGAGGGAATCATAAGCAGGATCCATGTTCAGTATGATGTCTGATGCAGGGCTCTATTCCAAGACGCTGGGATCATGACCCAACCCAAAACCAAGAGTTGGGTGCACAACCAACTAAGCACCCAGGCACCAGGACTAATTTACCTTACATATTGTGTATGATTTTCTCTGATATTTTAAACATCAAATATCTTTTGATATTTTAAATCTATTTTAATAGTTCTCTCTCTCTATGTATATATATGTGTATATACACATATATATTAGATAATATATGAGATTATATATGTATATATATTAAGAAATTTTATATACATAAAAGAGATTATATTTAATATATATCCTCACATATATATTATATATAATAAATATATATAAAATAAATAAAATATATATTTTATATAAAATATATAAAATAAATATATATATAATATAATATTTTATATACATAAAAGAGATTATATATATAATATATATATCCTCACATATATATAATATATATATATATAAGAGAGAACAAGAGCAAGTATGAATGGGAGAGGGGGCAAAGGAACACAGAGATAATCCTAAGCAGGCTCCATGCTCAGTGCAGAGCACAAAATCAAGAGTCCAAGACTCAACCAATTGAGCCACCCATGTGCTCTTGTCATTAAAAATATTAAGTTTACAAAGATTTAAGGGAGTCTTTTGGGATGATCTAAATGTTATCCATGACCAGCATCTGATATGCTTTTTGAAGAATGGATAGTCTGGAAAAGGATAGTCTGGAAAAGGATAAAATTATGACGGATAGAAGAAGATAATACTTGGGAATAGAAATTAATAGAAAATTAGGGAATGACAAAGTTTGGCCTATTTGTGTATCTGCAAGCAGTCTGTTCTTTCTTTTTAAGATTATTTATTTATTTGAGAGGGAGAGAGAGAGAGAAAGAGAGAGAGAGAGAGCATGAGCGGGGGAATGGCAGAGAAAGAGGGGGACAGAGAATCTGAAACAGGCTCTGTGCTGTCTGATGTGGGGCTCGAACTCAGAAACCATGAGATCATGACCTGAGGTGAAGTGGATGTTTAACCAACTGGACCACCCAGGTACCCCAGCAATTTGTTCTAAAGTATGATGGGCAAATGGTGCCACTGAGTTTGAGAGTAAAGCCTGAGAAAATGTTTGAATGAAATTTACAGAGGTTCTTTATCAGGAGTCATTGAGAGATTTTAGGCATAGGTATAAACTAAATGATTAACATTATACAAAGAGCATTATATTAACTGCATGAATGCATTTGACAGGATGGATTAAAAAAAGAGAGCCAAAAATAAAATCAATTAGAAAAGTATTGTAGTTATATAGGAAGAATAATTATGTCTGATTCAAGATCATAGCAATGGAAAAAGAAATGAATGGATGAATGAATTCACGATACCTAAAGCAGAATAGTCAGGGTATTCTGAATGGATTTGAGTAGAAAAGAAAAAAGAACTAAGGATGGTTTTCTCATCACGATTTCCAAATGATCTTATTTGGGCCTATCGATTTATTTGTATTTTTAGTCATTTACTTACTGATTCCCTTATTCATTTCGGCAATATTTTATTGAATATCTTTTATATACAAAGTACTGAGTTATAAACTAGGATCATGGTGGTGAGCAAGATGCATAAAATTCCTTATTTCATTATATTGCCAATTCCATCCCAATTTAGAATTTAGTTGTAAAATATAAAAAGCCTATCAAAATTTATGATTTCCCAGTTGACTGTGACATGATTTATGATTGACTGTGACATTCCCTTTGTGCATACTGTGACCCACAACTCAGGCTGTTTCTCTTGAGTCAACCTTTGCAGTTTCATTTATTATTTATTTATTTATTTATTTACTCCTGCAGTCTTATTTATATAAATCTTATTCTTTAACACCCTCTTTTTTTCCTCCTTTAACTAGCTACAATAAACAATAAACATTCCTTGAGTTTGTATCTCAAAATACAATAGTTAATATAGCTTGACTGAATTGTTAAGAAGGAAAAACATCTAATGGGAATAATAATAATAGTCATACAAATAATAATTTGGTGATTTATGATAGTAATTAATGGAATTTTGTATACTGTCTTTTATTTGTACTGCAAAATAACTATTTGAGTTAAAAAGATTGTTTTCTCATACTACAGAAAAATAAAAGATCATAAAGTATAAATTATTTGTCTAAAATGATAGACAATAAAGATTACATTGGGAATTTAAATATAATTCTTTCAACTTTATGCTTAAAAGCACCAAGATACATTGCATTTCTTTTCTTAAAAGGCACAGGCTAGTAGGTCAGTATAACAACACTGCCATAGTTTTTTTAAAAAATGGAAAAAAATAATTGATTTAGAAAAACAGTGTACTGAGTTTAGAACTATCATCTTCATAGGCAAGAGTTAAAGGTGTACTATCTCTTTGTTTCTGTAAATTATGCATCTAATTAGACCTTGGAATATTTTTCTTGGCTATGTCTATGAATTGAGTGAATAAAAAGAAAATACTGGAAAGTAGTATAACAATTGAAAAAGGAATATAAAATACATAAATTTTGTTATTCACTTTGCTTCCTTTCTTGTGGTTAACTATAAACCTTTATGAAGGTTCATAGTTTATTCTATTCATTAATTATAAACATTTTAAAAAAGCATTTTTTATATTTCTTTCATTTCCTACATTAATAGAATGCATCACATATGTATATTATCATTCCAGATTAGTGTTATAAATAAGAAAGACATTTTTAAAATGCCCTCTGAACCACTCCTTTACCATAATTTATCAATGGGAATTCAAATCTTGGCCTCAAGTAAATCTACTCTTATATTTTTTCCACAGTAAGATAAAACCTGATTGATATTCAACACAGGTTCTATTTTACAACATACCATCTGTGACAGTTCTGTTTTGAACATCAGCATTATGCTGACATTGCATCACTAAAATGAATGATTCCTGACACAAAGAGAAATCCCAGGCTGCTGACCTAGAAAAAATTGACTCTTCTTCAGCTTGTTTTGTTTCTCTTAGCTACTTAGAAAAAACACAAAATGGGATTCTATTAATACTGAAATTCTAATATCTACCGTGCTATTGTGATACCTGTTTAACTATCCCACATCTTCCAAAGATTAATGGAAGCTGTTGGGCAGAACTCTGTTATGGAGGTCCTGTATAGGAAAGTTTTTTCTTTCTATGTCATAATATCAAAGATATAAAGAAGCTTGGAAAGCAGGCCGTATATATCTATTTAATTTAACATTTATAAATTGTGATAATGGTGGTTTCCAAATAAGATAACATAGCTGAATATAGTTTCTCAATTATTAAATGCAAGAAAAGTATGAGCTACATGTAACTAAAGATAGGTTAGCTACCGTAACTGTACATTTTAACCAACTGAGCCTTTAAAGTCAAATTAGAACACTTCTTTATGCAAAATAATTTTAAAATAATAATAAACTGAAATTAAGTCTGACACTAATTTTTCTATTTTTAATTGTTTACATGAATGATGTTTTACAACTTAAAATCATTTTGTAGAGTAATTTTATATTCAATCATGTTTAATTTTCCTCAGGTTTTTTAATGATGTGCTTCTTTGTAAATTGATAAAATAATTCCGTAAACAACACATAGGACGTAAAAGTAAATTCAATTAACTTAAAATATTTCTTTCATATTTTAAAATATAAAGAGGTTTGTTAGTGCTTTTATGTACTGAGTAGCATAAATCTCAAATATATTAAAATAAATAAAAATAAGGAATAATAGTTACTGAGAAGATTAAAATATTAGAGTGTAGATAAGAGATTTTAAAGAGAAAGACTATAGTAAAAGTATACACGGGTCGTCTATAGCTAATGCTTCCAAACATAACGCAGTGAATTTAAAATATATATACCTGATGATGGAGATTAAGGAGTACACTTGTCATGATGAGTACGAGGTGATGTATGGAAGTGTTGAATCAGTATATTGTACACCTGAAACTAATATAACACTGTATGTTAACTGAAATTAAAATAGAAACCTAAAAAATTAAATTAAATTAAATTAAAACTAACTAGCTTTAACATTAAAGATAAAGTAAAATAAAATATATATACTTGAGAATATACTTGAGAGCTCCCAGGCACAACACAATAAATTTAAAGTATATACACCTGTCCACATGTACTACAATTAGATAAACATAACTTTTCAAATTCTATTTGCAAACCTCACAAGCATTAAAATATTCTAAATTTAAGGCTTCATTGTGTATCTTTCAGTATCATATATAATTAATTAAGTCAGCATCACTCAATTCATTAAGAATCTATGTTATATGCAAACACAGGCCAAATGGTAAAGAGAATTAAAGCATTAAAGAAAAATAGACGAATGAATAATGAAAGTAGTTTAGTTTGCCTTATCAGAGCAATACAATACTGTTGAAAAATAAAACTAACATATAAAAGAGATATTAGATGTGAGACTATATGGCACTTCTGAGGGAGCAACATAAACATATCAAAATATTGTCAATATCCAACAATTTATCTTAAGATTTGTCACGGTCAGGAATATTTAAAGCCATATTCATATTTAAAAACTTGAGATTATTTCTCTTGAATTTAATTTACTATGCTTGTGCCCATGGCTTCCATCTGATGTTTGACATTTCCTTCTTTCTTTCTCAATTTGAGCCTTTATCTGAACCACAAAGAATGAACACACCAGCAGTCCTTAAGAACTAAGTTCCATGACAGAGCAGAGAATACAATTTCCTGTTGAGGTTTAGAAGCCAAGGGCATGATCAGTTTATTTCCAAAGGTCAACTTTGAATGGGTATCCTTAGAGTGACTTGGGCTGAAAGTAGAAACTTATCAGATTTCTCAATCTAACATACTCTTAAAAAGAAAATGGAAAAGACAGTATCTCTTATTCTTACTACCTAGGTTGACTGTTTTCAAAATACTTGGGTCTTCTCATATACACTGGATTTATATTGAGTTCTGTAAGGGGCAGCTATGATATTTTAAACATGACTAGATGTTAAGTCTTCAACAATGTTCCTATTTCATCATACTAACTTGCAAAATCAAGCTCTTCATTAGAAAGACTAATCATAAAAACTAAGATAAATTAGTTTGGCTGTGGAAATACATTATTGTGTCATCAAATATATCAAGAAACAATCAAAGAAAGGGTACGTGGTTTTGGCTAAAGTGGCAAAGATTTAGAGATAGCTAAGTAAACTGAATTTTTAAAATATGCTTTTTCTTGGAAACAGGCATGTGGTAGATGATCTTTTAATCGGGAAATTCTCAATGGACATCTTGTGGTAAAAGCCATATTACACAGAATTGATCAATGAGTTCGTGATGTGATAAGTAATGACAATGAATAAATCTACTCTTCAAAATTTCAGATCTGAAAGTGATGATACATATTAAGCAATGGTTAGGTAAGAATATAGTGTCAAAGAGAGTTATTTTATTTTACTTTTTAGGATACCAGAGGGTTTGACATGGGATTGCCGTACTGAATGAGATGGAGAGAAAAAGAATGAAGAGTAAAGAGAATTGCTTATGGAAATAGGTTTCTGAATGTTTGGACAATGGTCAAAAGGAGAAATTGAGAGACTGACTTAGCAAAGGAGGAAGAAAATGATGTTTTTTAATGGGAGGGTTAGAGTAAATGCTGAGAAGAAAGGGGAAATAAGTTTGAAAATGCAGAATTTCTTCAAATTGTGTACCTATCTCAAAAAAATTTTTTTCAGGGCTCAAAGTACGTGAAAAAAAATCAGAGTTTTTAGAACTGATCCCACAGTCTAGCTGGTTCCAGATTTGATGACTGGTAAGGGCCTGCCTCCTGCTTCATTAGAAGGCTGTCTATTTGCTGTGTTCTCACATGGTGGAGGGGACAAGGAAGTTATCTGTAGTCTCTTTTATAATGGCACTAATCCTTTCCATGAGGACTTCGGCCTCATGATCTAATCACTTCTCAAAGGCCCTCCAAATATTATCCATCACCCTTGGGTATCAATACATGAATACCAACAGGTTAGGTTTCAATACATGAATCTGCGGGTAACTCAAATATTTAGTCCACAGAAATACATAATCTGCATTTATATTTGAATTGCTCTTTAAGCCCTTAATAACAAGAGCTATGTTTAAATGATTTTTGTCCCCTAATTTGCTAAACACAATGTTTAATTGTCTTAAATGTCTCTTTTATTTTTCCCTAAACATTTTTTAAAAATGTTTTATTTATTTCTAGGAGAGAGAGAGAGAGAGACAGCGTGAGCAGGGAAGGGTCAGAGAGTGAGGGAGTCACAGACTGAAACAGGCTCCAGGCTCTGAGCTGGCAGTCAGCACAGAGCCCGACGCAGGGCTCGAACCCACGAACCGCGAGATCATGACCTAAGCGAAAGTCGGATGCTTAACCTACTAAGCCACCCAGGCGCCCCTCCCTACACATTTTTAAATCAATGTGTGTCTAACGATAATGCTTTTGACTGAAATTTTAAGGGCTAGCCACAATAGTAAAAAAAATACAGGGATTATTTTCTGGAGTGGAATCACATTGTGAATAATTGTGAGACAGCAACTATATCTTCAATGATAGTGATAACCAAGCTGGGCTAGGTCAACAGGGAGGATCACTGAGACTCAGAGAGTGTAGAGAATAGACAATAAGTTCTCCTTCTCTGGCCTTGGACTATGGCATTAGATACAGAAAAGCTGTCAAGTGACAGAATATACTAGAGCAATTGGAGAGCAGAAATCCAGAAGAGTACAATCATAGTGGGTGATATCTGACATCCTCTCTCGGTAACTGATATAAAAACAGGATATTAAACAAGGAACTAAACAATAAACAAAAAGGATACAGAAGGTTTGAACCATATGATTAATCATATGATTTATGCAGAGCGTTGTACCTAATAAGTGCAAGATATATATTGTCTTTTCAAGTGCACATGAACCACTGTATAAAGTTAATCGCGTGTTGGTTCTTTAGCAAATACCAATTAGCTTTTATTTGCATTTTATCTAAACTACACTTTTTTGTTTTACAAAAATCAACATTTTTTTCAATTCATTCAGTAACTATTGAACTTCATAAACCTAAACCCATTTACTTACTCTAATTATTTGTCACTTGTACATTTAGACAATCAAAACATTTAGCAGTTTATTTCACCCAGCGTAATTTTTCTCTTGATAATCTTATTTACTGATGAACAGAAACAGTTTTCTTAGGTAAGCTTCTCATGGCTTTGTACGGAGACCTAGTATGTGCCTCAGTAGAGAGGGATTAGCACTGTTAGTGGGTGGATTGTTTTTAGTCTCCCAAATCTGACACATTTTTAGTCAAATGCTAGACCCATATCATAAGTGGACTAAATAAATCACAGTGTTTAAAGGTATATTTTTGTTTCATTTGATTGGGCTATAAAAACAACCATCTATTAGTTTTACAGTTATGCCAAAATTAAACCTCAATTTTCCTTATTTTTTAAATGCCCTAACCCATATGAACCTCACTGAAAGAGGAAATTGTATATTCTGGTTATGACTTGAGCAAGAATTGGTAGCCAAAAAATCTGTCTATAATAACTAGTCATGAGGATGTAAATCAAAGTGATAAGAAGATTAACTTGTTACTGTAAAAAAAAGTATTATAAACTTAATGACTACTCATATGCTCATATTAAAACCACACTTCCTTGTATCCTACCAGAAAAATCGATAATTTAATAATTATAATTTAATAATTATAAATTTATATAATTAAATTATAATATAATAATATATAATATTAATTATATCAATATAACATATTTTGTGGTGGTGTTGAAATGTTTGGCAGCCTGATTTTCCAGAATTGCAAGCTTTGGAGAGACCTGGGAACATTCCCAATATTCATTTCCATGATTACCTTGGGGAGGGAGGCTTTTGGCTATATTCCTTTCTTTGTGATATGAACACACATGGGTTAATTATCTCAACTCCACAACTGGAATTTCAATTCAATGCCAGGTTCTTTCCTCATTATCTGGAATGAAATCTGTCTCTTGTTAGAGGAAGAGATTCATTCCTGGATGTTATAATAAGTACTCTACAATTATGGATGTCTCTACTTTGACAAAACAAGGCAAAATTTGAGTCTTATGTATAAGCTTGAACTTTTCTCAGAATCTAGAGTAATGGTTGCCAATAGTTTATTAAAGTCTTTGGCTATATATGACCTCTAGTACTGGAGGATTGTGAAGAGGGAATTACAAGATCTAATGCTTCTAACCCATTCATTTTGATTACATTATATTTTTTTCATTTGAGAGTGATGATTCATATATATTGATATTTTTACACATCTGGTTCAGGCATTCTATCTTTCAGGAAAATTAAAACTCTTAAATTACATTATTATACCTGATTCAAAATAATCCACTAGGACCAACTTTTCACTTTTTCAGTTTCTACTATTCCATTAATGTTAACCTTTTTATTTCATCAGTATTATTCTATCATATATATTATTTTAATCATACTGTAGGTATAATTATTCACAATTAATGTCATATTTTAAGCATCTACCACTGTAGATGGCCACTGTACATACTATGTTGCTGCTATGTGCTGCTTCTATGACTCAGTGAATAGTAGCATGCCATACCTTGCAGATATTGATAGTAGCCAGACAGAATTGAGATATCTGAAAATATCTTTTTCATTTGATTATTTTACTAATATTAAAGGTAAAATGTCAATAAGAACCTTCTTAAAGGATCAATGTTTAACTAAGTTTACTTTGAAAATAAAAGACTAGAACAGAGTACATTAAATACTAATGCCACTTTGTACTACAATTTCATTTTTACTTTTTAAATAATTATTTTATTATTAAAAGGAAGTTATGTTAAGCCTTTAGAAGTATGGGTTTTTAAAATTTAACTGATTACATTTATATGATCAATTATAGGAAAATAGTAAATGAAACACAATTACTTGCTAATATCATGTTACAGAAATTTACAGAGAATCACATGGGGAGGAAATAACATCCACAAATGAATGGCAAAGTTATGAAAAGAAACGTAATAACTGGCTAATAAAATTTTTATTTGAAATATCAGTATCTTAAAGTATACCAAAGAAGTTATTAAACACTGTGGTGTTTTATGTTTCTGTGGTATGAAGATTTGTCCTCTATAGATTCCTTATCAAAATGATTTCTTGGGATGCCTGGGTGGCTCAGTGAGTTGAGTATCTGACTCCTGATTTTGGCCCAGGTCAAGATTCCAGAATTCTGGGATGGAGTCTCATTTGGGCTTCACTCTCTCTCTCTCTCTCTCTCTCCCACACACACACACACACTCTTCTGCCCTATCCCCTGCTTGTGTTCTCTCTCTCTAAAAAATAAAAATAAAGGTAAAAAATGACTTTTCTAAAATATTGCTCATAATTATCATCAAAATAAAATACTGACCATATTATCATTTTTATGTCCAGAAGTAACAGAATTTATTCTAAAAATTAAAAAAATATTTTTATAATCTTGAAAAATTACTTTATTTTCTGATTTAAGAACTATATAATGTTAAGGATACCCATTCCCATTGAGAACTTCTTTTTTGGATAATTCAACAGAAGTTTTTACAACATTGGAGTCTAACAATCTGAGAGCTTTTTGACATACTGCGTTGTAATTGAGAAAAGTCCTTTTCTCTATTTTCACAAGTAGCACTGGCTTGTTAACTGAGCTCAACATTTCCCTTGAAGCAATCCTTACAAAGCAACAGAACCATTAATAAATTTATATAAAGATTTAAGTTCCAGTGTTTGTTTTTTCCCGAGATGCAAAATAAAACCAAATAAACCATACAAGTAGCTAATTAAAACCTTCTTTTAATATATCAAAGAAAGCAGTATTTTGTGTGATCAAAGGAAATTTTATAATTTTCAAAGGCTAACTTGCTTAAATCTGTTTTCTTCTTTTAAGTTGCCCATGCCTTTGAAAAAGGCATGCTATATGGAGGTTTCCAAAGGGATAGACAAAAGTTCACATAGTATATATATACTTGGATGTCAAGTAATCTGGAATTCAGAACCCAAATTGAAGCTTATTCAATGCAATTATAATGCCTTTAGTTACATATTTCCATTACCCTTATTGGTCTTGGTTTTCTTTACCTCTGTTAATCCTTCTTTGAACAAGTTTATCTATTATCTATCTGTCTCTCTATCTATCTATCTATCTATCTACCTACCTACCTACCTACTTACCTACCTACCTACTTACCTCCCTCTTTGTCTCTACCTCTCTACTCTACCATTTACCTAATTTTATTTATACTCCTTATAACTTCAAATCTGTATGTAATGAAGCAGAAAAAAACTCAAAAAATCCTCTAGGCTTAACTGTGTAATGAGAAATTTATATGGACTTATCAAAATCTGTTTCAATTATATGTTTTAACAACATAACAACACAATTCCAACATTCATTGAAGTTTATTACAATTACAAAGGCATATTTTGTCTCATTACACTCTTCTGAATGCACTGTATTCAGGATGCTAAAGACCAAGTTTTGGTTTCATTAGAGATGAGGATTTCATATCAATGAGTATTGATTTGTAAATGTGACATAAAATAGATGTAATAATTTTCCCAATTAATTGCAATCAATTTTAGAAGGGAATGATGATTATAGTTTAGTTTTTTAATTAAAGGAAACTTTAATATAAATTATGTTTCCTTTTCCACATTTAAATTAATAAATTAATATAAACTAATACACTGATATCAAGCCATAGTCAGACATTTGTAGGTAATATAGGAGAATTGTTTTATTTGAACTACTATTAATAAATGTGAATGTACATAAAATATTATAAACATGTTCATTAATTGAATTAATTATCGCCCCCAAAAGCCTATACATGGTTGATAAATTTGATTTAATTAGATAAAAACATAATCTGAATTATACATTTTACACATGGTACAATCAAAATACAATAGGGAAGTGGAATTTTTTCAAAACAAACATATATCTCCATTTCATTTGTCAGCTTGAATTTTTTTCTCCTTCTCTTCCATTCATTTCTTCTTCCCTTCCTTTTCTCTTCCTATTCCCTCCTCCTCCTCCTCCTCATTCTTTCTTCTTTTTTTCCCCTTCCTTCTCCTCCTGTTCCTTTATCTCCTTCTTATTCTTCACCTTCTTCTCTTTCTTCTATCCTTCTCTCTCTCTCTCTCTTTTGGTGAGGTGATTATTATATGCCAAGAATTCATATAGCTATAAAGCTATGCACAAGACTAACCACAAACTTACATAATAGCGATGTTATTCCAGAAACTGAACAGTGCTATGGTAAACAATAAATAAGCCAATATCACAAACCATTACGGGGAGAAGTGAGGAAGAGCTATATTAGATTAGTTTAGATAAAATGTTTGAGATTATACTTCATTGAAAAAAGAAATACAATAGCACAATAATCCCAGGGTTAGTGTTCTAGGCTTAGGGAAGGAATGTACGACACAAAATCCTTAGGACTGAAAAATTTCTGGCAGAATTGGTACACTGACATAAGAGTAGGCAGTGGGAAAGGGCATGAGTAGTGGAAAATGAATTCACAGAGGTAGTCTAGGGCTAAACCGATGATGGTTCCTCAGATATTTTATTTGTGCCTCTCATTTTTCTTTTCTTTTTTACTTTTCTAGTTCAGAGGGAATTCCACATTATTTTCCTACTATTTCTACTAAATTTTTTGTGGTGCTATTATATTTTTAATAACCAAAATATATTTCTTGTTTCCAAGTATTTCTTTTTGTAGTGCTTCATTGTTTTACAGTATCGAGTTGAAACACTCTTTTCACTTTACTAAAGTAAATTTTTTTCTCTGCACTCCATCAACATCATTGTCAATTAATTAAATTAGACTGAATTTTAATAATCTTCATTCTATCCTAGTTGATTTAAAAGACACATACAGAGAGAGGGCAAGATGGCGGAGAAGTAAGGAGCTCCGTACTTGCACTCGCGCCCATACATCACACAGAAAAGATCTGAAGACATTGGAAACCTTACAAAACCTGAGAGATTGGGAGAAAAAAGACGCAGAATCCACTGAGAGAGCCTTCTAACGTGAGTGCGAACCGGGGAAGATAAAATCAGGCCGGGATCAGAGACTCCAGGGTGGGAGGCGATCCCCCTCTACCCTCTACGGGGAGTGAGAGGGGAAAAGGAGAGAGTCCGAAACAGAAAAACCTCCGCACGGGGGAGAAAAACCTCCGTTG
>NW_024081120.1:0-57798 GCF_003009895.1 Hyaena hyaena
GGATTCTGCGTCTTTTTTCTCCCAATCTCTCAGGTTTTGTAAGGTTTCCAATGGCTTCAGATCTTTTCTGTGTGATGTATGGGCGCGAGTGCAAGTACGGAGCTCCTTACTTCTCCGCCATCTTGCCCTCTCTCCTCCTCCTTTATCTTTTAAGTAATGTTTCCTAGAAAGCAAAGACTTTATGACTCACCAAAATAATTTACTTACATCATGTTGTCTTTATCAGGTCTTTGACTACTTAAGAAAACCTGGTTTTCTAAATATTAAAAAAGCTTGATTTTACAACTCTGCAACTTTCTGCATTTGCCTTAAGAGTCTTTAAATGTCACTTTAGTTAAAAAGATATTCTTTGACAAAACTTCACAAAAATCAAATTTAAGGTCTTTTACATTTAAAACCAACTTTGAGATTTCACAGAGGGTCCCTATAAATTCTCAAAGGATTTGATTCTTATCCAGTAAGATATTAAACTAATTAGGTTTATTTGATATCTTAAATTTCATGGGATGCATTATTACATAAGAAATGATGTTAGGCGGGGTGCCTGGGTGGCTCAGTTGGTTAAGCGTCCGACTTCAGCTCAGGTCATGATCTCACGGTTAGTGGGTTAGAGCCCTGCATCGGGCTCTGTGCTGACAACTAGCTCAGAGCCTGGAGCCTGCTTCAGATTCTGTGCCTCCCTCTCTCCCTGACCTCCCCTGCTCACGCTGTCTCTCTCTTTCAGAAATAAATAAAAAACATTTTTTAAAAATTTAAAAAAAGAAATGATGTTAGGCTTTCTTAGGTTATATTAATATGGATGATTGTTATTATTTATTAATATACATGTTGTAGAAATTGTGAAAAATTCTTGGAAATTTGATATGTCCTGGTATAAAATTACCAGTCATAATTCCAGTTATTATTTAAAATGTTGTATATCACAGAAATAACCAAATTTTATAGTCAATTTGATTCGAATGAACTCTCATCAAATCCTTAACTATGGGAATTTTTAATGGTTTTATATTATAACTATTTATAGTTATTTTACTCTGATGCTTGTACAAAAGTGAGATTTACAGAAAATGGACATTATCAAGCAGCAAAGTGTTGAATCTTGGTTATATATTTCACAACCGAAAAAAGCTCAATCTGGTATCTTGTCCTATGAAAATTATGGAGACCTTGAAATCTATTTGACTAGGAAGAGAAGTAGCTGACATCCAAGTAGACTGCTTTCTTTCAACACATTAGGCCAAGAGGATTAAGAATGCTTCATTTTCTTTCCTCATTTTTTCTATGACCATCCTTTTTCTAATATTATGCCATGAAAGCCTTTATGGTTACTTTTTCCCAAATTTTGCTTGTCTTGGCCTGTAAAGATAATGACATTGTTCACATGTCTCAGGCCATTGCAAAGAGAATAATCCAATGTCCAATTTACTATGGATTTACTATGGATTTAGGTAATTCTTTCTGCCTACCACACGCTTCTCCCAGATTTCCACTCCCCCAGTTTCTCTGGAAAAGACTCACTGGATAAACACTTCTGGAGAAGTGGACACAGTACATGAATTATATAAACAGGTAAATGGATTTAAAAGGGATTCCCTCTCATTGAGATAATTTTTTGACTTATTTGATTCTACTTGTTTGGGGTCAAGGGGACCCTGGTTCAGTACTCCTCTCCATATTGTGGGTATTCTTTTGTTCTAATGATTATTACTGTTGCCCTAATATATGCTTCATTGTTTCAAAATTTTAAATTCATGTGAGCAACCATTGACTAGCCAACAAATGGTTTCTCTCTGACTGGAACGACAAAAGAAGGCAGAAGAATGTAACTACCTTCAAGAATTGGAGTGCAACATCATCTCTTGAATACTACACTGATCCCCAAAGAGGCAGTGTTAACTGAGAGTCATGCTAAGCCTGATATTTTTTATCAAACCTCTTGAATTGTAAAGACAGTGATCAAAAGGCAGGAGCTATTGTAATACATTTATCCAAGGTGGAGCCACTCTTGCTGGGGTGTGCATCAACAAACTGAAAGTTAAACAACTTTTTTGTTTCTGTAAATACTCTCTTTGACCAGAAAAACAGTATATTCAATCAGGCAATCCACAAATGCCAAGTCAATTTTGGGTCTTCTCACCTCAAACAGGGCTATGTGGCTTCAGACAGTTAGATGTTTTCTATTTGTCTGTTCCTTCTTTATTCTTTATCCAATAAAAGCTTCTTGTCTTCTACACCATTTTTCAGCTCTCCATAAGGACACTGTCCACTTCGTGAAGTGTTGAATAAGGTTTGTTTATACCGCCTAAATTGTCTTCTTTGATAAATTTTTAAACAATGGTAACTTCTTTGTATAGAGTGTCATAAGTATTAAATTTCATAGTGTAGATGAAGGCCCAACACACTGCCAGGCACACATGAATAATTTATTAAAAGACAGTTACCATTATTATTATTTTCACTACCATCATTATTAGAAAAATAGGAATCATGCCCAGCACTCAATAAGCAAGTGAACACCATTATGAAATAATAGATATAATTTTATCACTGATATCAAATTAGCAAACAAAATGTTAATTAGTTATGCATGGGAGATATTGACCATACTGTTGAAAAATTTTTCCAGTGTTATGATCAAATCAGTGTAACTAGAGATGGTATATTCTTTCATATCACTATGGACCACTCTTGAATAACTACTTGAATAACTATTTGAAGATTAACAAAAATTTTGTACAATATCATTAGATTTATTATGCCTAAGAACTCAAAATTAAGCATAAACTAATGGTAAAACAAATGCGTTATTTTGTTGCCTCTAGAATAAATTTTTATTTTCATGTCAACATGACAAAGATATTGCCTTTTTAAGATATAGAACCCTAGTACTTCAATTAAATTAATTCAAAGCTTTTACATATCTTTATTAATTTTACATATAGAATTCCAAGATATAGTAAAAGGATTACATCAGTTTTCTACAGAATTAGCTACTTTTTAAATTTTCATTACAATTCAGCATTTATCTTCATAAATAATTTTTTTGTTTAAATGCAACTTTTCTATTTTCTATTAGCATGCACACACCCACCCAATAACCCACATTTTACAGATCTAAATGAAATTAATACCAATTAAAGGTAATCCTCAACTAATTACCCTCACTGTTCTGTTCATTCCTAGTAAAACTCTTTGATTAGTCTCATCAGGGCAGTGTGTTCCAAACATTATGTAGCTCTAATCTGATGTTATTAATTTTGTTAAATATCTCCCTATTTATGGTACAAACAACAGTACATAGGAAGAAAATAAGAATTACCAAGCCTTTTTGTTTTGACAATGTTATATTCTCTTTGCATTCTGTTTCTCTTTTTCTTTACATTCTGTATTCTGTTTGCTTACATATGAATTAAAATGGTTTGCTCCAGTTTTGTCGTATATTTGTTTCTTTTTGTTAAGAGGATATCAGTAGATTCAGTTTAGACTGTTTCTAATTAGAGGATCATTATCAGGCAGCATATATCAATAAAAGAAATCAGAAAATCACAGGACCCAGAGATCTAGACCTCACCAAAATGGGAACATATCTGATGGCTTTGAAGAGAGATCAGTTTGGGTGGCTGCACTATGAGGATCCCCTAATCACAACAGGAGTTCCTAGATCTTGTTTTTAGTTTTTTTTTTTTTTTTAATGTTTACTTGTTTTGAGAGAGAGAGAGATCATGAGCAGAGGAGAGGCAGGGAGAGAGTGAGAAAGAGAACCACAAGCAGGCTCCATGCTGTCAGTGCAGAGCCCCTTGTGGGGCTTAAAATCACAAATGATGAGATCATGACCTGAGCCAAAACTGAGAGTCGGACATTTAATTAACTGAGCTACCCAGGTGCTCCATGGTCTTCACGTTAGTTAAATCACATTCATGTGGTTCTTTCTGTACCTAATTTTCTTCAAATATCTTTCTACTCTGTCCATACTAATATATGATCTTCTAGACATATCACCAGTTCAAATTCCAAGGGAGAGTCTACTGATCCTAACTACTCTCATTTTCCTATTTAGGCAGATCTTTCATTTAAAACTGATTGTCATGGTAAACTTACATTTTGTCTTCATTGGCTTATATGCTAACTTAGCCCTAAAAATGTTGCCATTTCACTTGGTAGTGAGTAGATAATCTCTGCCTAGAATTGCTTTCAAAACAGGGGTTTGGAAATGTATTGATTTCCATCAGAAAAGGGAAATGGGAGCTGTAAGCATCATTATATGTGTATACATATATACATATATATGTATGTGTGTGTATATATACATATATACATATATACATATATATGTATGTGTGTGTATATATACATATATATGTATATACATATGTATCTACATATATATTTAGAGAGGGAGAGAAAGAGAGAGAACTATTAGTAAAGGATATTGAACAAAGCTAATAGTATCACATTATAGCTAAACAGTATTTGGAACACACTGACTTTATGATAGATATAGCTACAACTATCACAATATATAGTTTATCATATACATATTGATATGATATTAGTTCACATAATTATAGAGGCTGAGAAATCCCACAATCTGCCCCCTGAAAACTGAAGCCACAAGAAACCCAGTTGTATAAGTCAAAGATTGCGGTCCAAGACTCAGAACCAGGACAGCTGAAGACAGAAGATTGATGTCTCAGTTCAAATAGTCAGGGAGACAGTGAACAAATGTTTCATTCCTTGACCTTCTATTTAGGTCTTCAACCTACTGGATGATGCCCATCTACACTGGGGAGGGCAATCCAGTTTACTCAGTCTAACAATTTAATACTTATCTCTTCTGGAAATGCTCTCACAGATACACTCAGAAATTTTATCCATATTTCTACATATCCCATGATCCAGTCAAGTTAACACAAAATTAGCTATTAAAAAGATTAGATGAGGGGCGCCTGGGTGGCTTAGTCGATTAAGCGTCCGACTTTCGCTTAGGTCATGATCTCGCGGTTTGTGGGTTCGAGCCCCACGTCAGGCTCTGTGCTGACTGCCAGCTCAGAGCCTGGAGCCTGTTTCAGTCTGTGACTCCCTCTCTCTCTGACCCTCCCCTGCTCACGCTGTCTCTCTCTCTCCTAGAAATAAAAAAAAAAAAAAAAACATTAAAAAAAAAAAAAGATTAGATGAGAACAGTAAGCAAATCAACAAACCAATGAACCTGGTAAACTGAAGGTTAGATACAGCATTTAGCTGGCAGTCCAGAAAACATGGTGGATAGGTTTTCAACACGGGAGAAAAGAACGAAGTCAGGAATTTCTGAAGGCAAGCAGAAAGCTTTATTTGCAAGAATAAGGTAGAAATATCTGAAAAGAATAAATGAATCAATACTAGATAAAGCTTTTGATTCAGATCAAATGCTGCTTTATTGCTTTCTAGTAAAGTCAAGAGAAAATGAGACTTTGTGTAATGTATAAGGCAGTAATTAAGCTATCACAGGGTTTTGTCATTACCATACGTAAAAATTTAAAAAAGGAATCCATAGCCCTGTAAGTGAGACTGTAATTTGTTGTTGTCTCTGTTGAGAGACATTTTTGAGGTCCACTTTCTGTTAGGTGACCTTATATAGTAGTGTATGATCAGGTAAATTTGTTGGACTAAGGGAACTTGAGCAATTCAAACTAACCCTTAACCATAATCACCCACAAGTAATCTTGATGAATTAACTAAAACACCTGAATTCATGTTGACAAAAAAACACTAGGAAATATAATGTAGATGGTTTAGCCCACCCCAGTAATTGACAAACTATGACCTGTAGATTAAACCCAGGCCTTCTCTGTTTATGTATATAAATTTTATTGGAACTGAGACACACTTAATCATTTATGTATTACCTCTGATTTCTTTTTCTTCCTTCCTTCCATCCTTGCTTTCTTGCTTTCTTTCTTGTTTTCTTATTTTTCTTTTCTTTTCTTTTCTTTTCTTTTCTTTTCTTTTCTTTTCTTTTCTTTCTTTTCTTTTCTGTTTTTTACTATAATGGCAGTATTGAGTAGGCACAACAGAGACAACATAACCTGGAAAGACTAAAACACTTACTATCTAGCTTTATACAGAAAAGGTTGGCTGACCCAGGCCTAGCCTATTGACGTGCAAAAATATTTGTTAAGTACCAATTTATTTCATGTACTTCAAAAAATGGAGGTTAGTGTTATAGTTGGTGATGGTATTTGGTGATATTAATATTAAGTATTAACATTTACCACAGAAGAGCAAAATGTATGTCTGGAGAGAAAGAAGTTGGGGAGGATGAAGTGGGTGGAGGAGGAGATAGAGGAGGAGAAGGAGAGAGGATGGAGGGAAGGTAATAGGAAGGAAGAGGAGGGTAGAGAGGAAAGGAGAGGTAACTGAGTAGAGATGAATAAGGACACCAGAACCTGGATCTGAGGTCCCTAGTCCCACTTGCTATTGATGGCCAGCTTTGATTTTGTCCTTTTGGTTCTAAAAGACATGCCATTATCCTCATAGTACATTTTTCTCTTCATAAATTAGTTGAAGTCAGATTTTGCTTTATGTGCAACTGAGAAATTCCCAGCCAGTTCAGAGATGACAGCATACCTGGTGTCTCAGTATGGGAGCAGCACCCTTAGCAATAGACCTCTAGCCCATTATGGAGGCATATTCCACACTCTCGTTGCCAAAAATAATAGCAAAAAATTTTTCAAGAAGGCCCAGAAGCACACCCCATAATGCTGTTGAAAGGAGGCCTTCTAAATATGGAACTCAATGGGGCGCCTGGGTGGCTCAGTGGGTTAAGTGTACAACTTTGGCTCAGGTCATGATCTCACAGTTTGTGGATTCGAGCCCTGTGTCGGGCTCTGTGTTGACAGCCAGCTCAGAGCCTGAATCCTGTTTTGGATTCTGTGTCTCTCCTTTATTATAATTTATATAGACTGGTAAACCTGTTCTGCTACTAGAAATTTGTATTGAAATTGATTGAAGGACGTTGTCAGTAAAAGCTTTGATAATATACATTGATTTAAGTTTGCTATCAAATTTCTTTTTTTTTTTACTAATTCATTTTATATTTATTGTGGTATTAATCCTAATGAAACTTCTTTTTTTTTTTTTTGAAAAAGCGCTGAGCAATACTTTTTATTTTTATTTTATTTTATTTTTTTTTTTTTTACAAATAGTTTATTGTCAAATTAGTTTCCACATAACACTCAGTGCTCATCCCCACAAGTGTCCTCCTCCATGCCCATCCCCCCTCCCCCCCACATCCATCAGTCCTCAGTTTTTGTCAGCATTCAAGAGTCTCTCATGGTTTGCCTCTCTCCCTTTCCCCCACCATTTCCCCCCTTCTTCTCCCCCTCGTTCCTCCGTTAAGTTCCTCCTAATCCTCCTATACGTGCAAACATATGATATTTGCCCTTCTCTGCCTGACTTATTTCACTCAGCATAACACCCTCAAGGTCCATCCATGTTGCTACACATGGCCAGATTTCATTCTTTCTCATTGCCATGTAGTATTCCATGGTATAGATAAACCACATCTTCTTGATCCATTCATCTGTTGATGGACACTTAGGCTCTTTCCATGTTTTAATTTCTATTTCTATTAGAAATAACAATGTCTGAATTGGTAGATTAAAAGCAAGAGTTTGCTAACTACCACCTTAAATGTGTAGGACAATTTTTTTTTTAATATTTTTTATTTATTTCTAGGAGACAGAGAGAGACAGCGTGAGCAGGGGAGGGTCAGAGAGAGAGGGAGATACAGACTCTGAAATTGGCTCCAGGCTCTGAGCTGGCAGTCAGCACAGAGCCCGACGCGGGGCTCGAACCCACGAACCGCGAGATCATGACCTAAGTGAAAGTCGGACGCTTAACCGACTAAGCCACCCAGGCGCCCCTGTGTAGGACAATTTTATTACATGTACCTTTGCACATATTTATGATGTTCTTTTAGTTTGTTAAAATATTTGGAAATCCAAAGTCTGCAGTCAAATAAGATCCTTTTTATCTTAAAAGCATTACTATTCCACACTAAAAAGTAATAAAGCTGTTAAATGAAAGTGAAACTGTCTCCTTAAGGTTATTCTATTTTACATAAAACACAGTAATAGGTATTAAACTGGGTTAATATAATATTTTATGTGGAAACCAATTAAAACTGAAGTGAAGAAAAATACTGGTTTTGCTATAACTCTTAAGTTTAACTCAAATAAATAAAATGAGTGCTTACTGTATGGCAAGCACCATGCAAGTCATTGAAAAAAGTAACTTTAGAAGAATCAGGCTGAGGCACCTGGTGACTCAGTCAGTTGGGCATCTAACTCTTGATTCTCTCTCTCCCCCCAGGACATACTTGCCCCTCTCTTCTCTCTTAAATTAAAAACAAAAACAAAAAACAAACAGAAGGAATCAGGCCAATAGTTCTATCATCTATCTATCTATCTATCTATCTACCATCTATCTATCTATCTATCTATCTATCTATCTATCCATCTGTCTATCTATCATCTATCTACCTACCTACCTACCTATTTATTATTTATATTTTAGAGAGAGAAAGAGAGAGAACATGAGTGGAGAAAGGGGCAGAGGGGGAGAGAGAGAGAGAGAGAGAGAAAGAGAGAGAGAGAGAGGGAATCACAAGCAGGCTCCACCCTACTCAGTAGGGAGCGCAGTGCAGGGCTAGATCCCACAACCCTGGGATCATAACTTGAGCTGGACTGAAAAGTAGATGCTCAATCAAAGAGCCACTCAGGCACTCCAGGCCAATAATTTAAATGTTATATATAATCTTGAATTCATGATAAGAAGAAAGTATTTTAGGAATGAAAGTAAATTATGACACTTTAGTTCCGCTGAAACCTGAATATCCTAGAAATTTTACTTCTTCTCCCTTTAGCTCTAGTTTTCTAATAGTATTCACCATAGTGATAGGTGTTCATATGGCAAAGCAAAGTCATGTAATATAGAGACTCCAAATACTTCAGCGAAACAGTTGTTTTTCAAAACTTTGGGGGAAAAAAAGAATTTCTAAGCACCAAAAATATACACAGGATTTTATATTACCAAAAAAAAAAATTTTAAAGAATAGTTACATCATATATGAATATCTTTATTTTTTAAATATTTTTATTTATTTCTAGGAGAGAGAGAGAGAGAGACAGCGTGAGCACGGTAGGGTCAGAGAGAGAGGGAGACACAGACTCTGAAATAGGCTCCAGGCTCCGAGCTGGCAGTCAGCACAGAGCCCGATGCGGGGCTCGAACCCACCAACCGCGAGATCATGACCTAAGCGAAAGTCGGACGCTTAACTGACTAAGCCACCCAGGCGCCCCATATATGAATATCTTTAAAAAACTGTCCAGAAAGACTGACTAGATTGAGAAAATCATGTCTTTTGAACTTGAAAACCATGTGTTAAGTGTTCATAATTAAACTGAATTGTTCACTTTTTTCCATGTTTATAATTTATTTATAAATTACAAATATTTAAAAATATTTCAAAAACACACACAAGAATAGAATTTTATTTTATTTATTGTATTTTTTAGTTTTGTTTTTGAGAGAGCACGAGTTGAGGAGAGGGGTAGAGGGTGAGAGAGATAATCTTAAGCAGGATCCACACTCAAGAGCCCGATGCAGGGCTTGATCCCATGATCCTGGGATTGTGACCTGTGCTGAAATCAAGTGTTGGACCCTAGAAGATGGACTCACCTAGGCGCACCAGTAGTAGAATTTTAAAATGAGTGAAAGATGTGATGATAAAATATTTTAAATAATTCCATATCTTCTTTTTAAAATTTTAATTCTAGTTAGTTAACATACAGTGTTCTATTAGCTTCAGGCGTACAATATAATGAGTGATTCAACAAATCCTGGTGCTCATCACCACAAGAACACTCATTAATTCCTATCACTTATTTAACCCATCGCCCCACTCCCTCCCTTCTGGTAACAATCAGTTTGTTTGGTTTGTCTATAATTAAGAGCTTGTTTCTTAGTTTGTCTTTTTCTCTCTTTTTCCCCTTTGCTCATTTGTTTTGTTTCTTAAGTTCCACAAGTGAGTGAAATCATACAGTATATGTTTTTCTTTCACAGACTTATTTCACTAGCATTATACTCTCTAGCTCCATTCATGTCATTGAAAATGGCAAGATTTCATTTTCTTTTTATATGGTTGAATAATATTCCATTATGTTTGTATATATATTTACTGTATCTTTATCCATTCATTAATCAGTGGACACTTGGATGGCTTCCATAGCTTGACTATTGTAATAATGTTCTATAAATAATGTCCCTTCAAATCAGCAGTTTTGTATCCTTTGGGTAAATATTCAGTAGTGGGATTGCTGATGTAGGGGAGTTCTATTTGTATCTTTTTGAGGAACCTCCGTACTGTTTTCTATTGTGGTTGCACCAGTGTTCATTCCCACCAACAGAGTAAGAGGGTTCCTTTTTCTTCACATCCTCAATGACACCTGTTGTTTCTTGTTGTTTCTTGTGTTGTGGATTTTAACCATTCTGACATGTGTGGAGTCATATCTCATTGTAGTTTTGATTTGCATTTTCCTGATGGTAAGTGATGATGAACACATTTTCATGTGTCTGTTGGCTCTCTGGATGTCTGCTTTAGGGAAGTGTCTTCTGCCTACTTTTATTTGGATTATTTATTTTTTGGATGTTTAGTTACATAAGTCTTTATATATTTTGGATACTAACCCTTTGTTGGATATTCCAATTGTAAAGAACTTCTCTTGTTCTGTAGGTGGCCTTTTAGTCTTGTTGATTGTTTCCTTTGCTGTGCAGAATCTTTTCTGTTGTTGTTTTTTCTTTTTTCTTATAATCCCAATAGGTTTTTTTTTTTTCTCTCTCTCTTCTTTCTCTTGCCTCAGACGACACATCTAGGAAATAGTTGCTATGGCAGGTGTCAAGACATTACTACCTGTGTTAGATTCTAGGATTTTTATGATTTCAGGTCACATTTAGGTCTTTGATGCATTTTGAATTTATTTTTGAGTATAATAAATTGTAAGAAAGTTTCTGGTTTCTCTCTTATGCATGTTGTCCAGTTTTCCCAACACTATTTGTTGAAAATACTGTCCTTTTCCCACTGGATATTCTTTCTGGTTTTGTTGAATATTGACCATATAATTGCAGGCTTATTTCTGGGGTGTTTATTGCCATTGATCTATGTGTCTATTTTGGTATTTATTTTTGTTTTGAATTTTTATTTAATTTCTAGTTAGTTAGCATATAGTGTGTTATTAGTTTCAGGTGTATAATACAGTTATTCAACACTTCCATACAATACTCAGTGCTCATCACAAGTGCCTTCCTTAATCCCCATCACCTATTTAAACCATCCCCCCTGAAACCATGCCTCTCTTCTGGTAACCATTAGTTTGTTCTCTATAATTAAGAGTCTATTTCTTGGTTTGCCTGTGTGTGTGTGTGTGTGTGTGTGTGTATGTGTGTGTGTGTGTTTTCCTTTTGCTCATTTGTTTTGTTTCTTTAATTCCACATATGAGTGAATGCATATGGTATTTGTCTTTCTCTTACTAATTTATTTGCTTGCATAATGCTCTGTAGTTCTAGCCAAATTATTTACATTTTTAAATCACAAAATCTTTGTTATCACAAAGTGTAGGTTATTTTTCTTGACCTTCACTTAAATATTTTCATGCTTTAGTTTTCTGTATTCTTTATTAAATTTTTTAAAAGTTTTAAAAAAATTTATTTCTGAGAGAGAGAGAGACAGCGTAAACAGGGGAGGGTCAGAGTGAGGGAGATACAGAATCTGAAACAGGCTCCATGCTCTGAGCTGGCTGTCAGCACAGAGCGCGACGTGGGGCTCGAACCCACTAACTGTGAGATCATGACCTAAGCTGAAGTCAGTCACTTAACCAACTTAGCCACCCCAGCACCCTCTTCTGTACTCTTTAAAAAAATGTTTTAACACATTCATTTTAGAGAGAAAAACAGACAGACAGACAGAATGTGAGCAGGGGAGGGACAGAGAGGAAGAGGGAGACACAGAATCTGAAGCTGGCTCCAGAGTCCGAGCTGTCAGCACAGAGCCTGATGCGGGATTCTTACTCACAAATCATGACCTGAAGAGAAGTCCGACACTTAACAGACTGAGCCACCCAGGCGCCCCTTTTCCTGTACTCTTTAATACCTAGTGTGGTAGACAAACTAATGGCCTGCAAAGACGTCTATGCATGGTCTTTGCAAACTGTGAATCTATCACATTACGTGGGAAAAGGGACTTTAGTGATTAAGACCAAGGAACTTGAAATGGGAGAGATTATTACAGAATATCTGGGTGCACCTAATTTAATCAAATGAGTGGTTAAAGTGGAAGAAGGAGGCAGAAGAGTAGGTCAGAGATATGAGCCTTAAGAAGGATTCAACCCATGATTACTGGCTTTGTAAAAGAAGGAAGGGGCTTAGGAGCTAAGAAATACAGCTGGCCTCTAGAACTTGGAATGACCATCTACTGATAACCATCAAGAAAACAAAACCTTAGTACTATAACCACAAGGAAGCCAATTCTCCCCTAGAGCCTCCAAAACATAGTGTTACTCACCCTTTGATATCATCCTACAGAAAACTGTGTCAGACTTATGACCTAAAGAACTGTAAAATAATAAACTTATGTTGTTTTAAGCCACTGAAGTAGAAAATTTTATAGCAGTCGTTAGGAAACTAACGTACTTAATCACTGATCCATAATTTTCTTCCCTTTAAACCTCAGTATATCCTGATCAGTTTCTCCATCAAACTCTGACAAACTAACCCCTAAGTCAACTGTTTTAAAATAATTCTGATTAAAGGAACTTCTTATACACAAACTATTTTGGTAATAAATTTGTCTATATCCCTAGCCCTACCTATAGAGACCAGCATATATTAGGTGACAAATAAATATTCCTGACAACTTACATGACATGACTGATTGATAAACTAAAAAAAATTCTTGAGTTCCATTCTTAACTGCACAGAGAATATTGCTGACATTTATTCTTATGTTTCGAGCTAAGTTTTGACCACTCTTGAGCCAAAGTCTTGAACAGATGGTAAAGGTAGGGTGAGAGACCATTATGGCTTTAATAAAAACTGGCTAAGAATTCTACTTGATCCTTTGATAGCTACATCCTGAAATGTTACCAATAATTTTCAATTGCTTTTATAGTGTAAATCCCAGCTCCTGATCTTCACTATCATGATTCCTGCATTCACTAAGCCACAAGCAGGATTGTCCTGTCCGGACCAATTTTTAAGATCTTTACAGTTTTTATTTTATCCATCAAAAATATCTGAGTTTTTCCTCTAAGACCAAGGCAAGATGTCACCTCTCAACACTTCCATTAAATATTATAATTGAAGTTCTAACTAATGTAATAAAACAAGAAAAGAGAAGAGAAAAGGAAAAAAAGGAAAGAAAAGAGTGTACAGATTGGTAAGTGAGAAACGAAACTGTCTTTGTTTGCATAGGCCATGATTGTCTATGTAAAAAATGCCAGAGAATCAAAAACAACAAAAACTTTTGGAACTAATAAGTGATTGTAGTAAGGTTATAATATACAAGGTTAATATACAAAAGTCAATTGTTTTTTTATATATTAGCAATAAACAATTGAACTTTGAAATTGTCCAAAAATATGACATGATATACATTAGCAGCAACAATGCAGAAATACTTAAGTATAAATCTGACATATCATGTATGAGGTCTATATGAGGAAAAGTACAACTCTGATCAAAAATCGAAGAACTAGATAGAAAGATATTCCATATTTGTAACTTGGAGATTCAACATTGTTAACTTGTCAATTCTTCATATATTAAATGAAATTCTAATCACACTACTAGCAAATTATTTCATGAATATTGGCAACTCATTTGAATGTTTATGTAGAAAAGGAAAATACCCAGAATAACCAACACAATTTTGAGGAAGAACAAATTTAAATAACTGACACTATTTGACTTTGAAGCTTATTATAAAACTACAGAAGTTAAAACAGTGTGATATTGGTGAAAAATAGACTGGCAAATCAGTGGAACACAATAGAGAGCCCAGTAATAGATCGACACAAGTATAGTCAACTATTCTTTCACAAAGGAGCAAAGGCAGCTCAGTAGAGAAAAATGATCTTTCAAAAAATTGTTATGGAACAACTGATATCCACATTGGGGAAAATGTATCTAGACACACACCTTCCTTATACACTTTGCAAAAATCTATTGATAAATATGTGGGTAAACAAACTGTGGTACATTCATACAATTGCTTTTTATTCATCAATGAGAAGAACTGAGCTGCCAAGCCATGAAAAGCATGGAGGAACATTAAGTAAATACTGGTAAGTGAAAGAAATCACTCTGAAAATTATGTATATTATGTAATATTGAATACATGATAGTCTGAAAAAGGCAAAACCTTAAAGAAAGTAAAAAAAATAGTTATGGTTGTTGGAATTTAAAGGAATGGGAAAGAGATTAAAAAGTGGAACACAGGGGGATTTTTACCAAAATGAAATTATTTTGTATTATACTGTAATGGTAGATATCTGACATTATGTATGTTTAAAACTGCATAGAAAAGTACAACAAAAAAGGATACTATAATGTAATCTATTAGAATTTAATTAAGGTGTTAATATTGTGTCATTAATTATAACATGTGCGCCACATTAATGCAAGAAGCTAATGATTAGTGAAACTGTATGGGAATGCCAGGTGTGGAGTGCGGTATACGGCAACTCTGTTCTTTCTACTAAATATTTCTGAAAACCTAAAACTTCTCTAAAATATAAAGTCTAGTTAAAAGTGTCTGACATCCATTTTCTTACAGTTAGGCTTTCTGATTGGAGACAACCAGTTAATTGAATATAATATGTGTTCTGCTCTGTCATTCAAGTACAACCTTGTTGAATGAATTGTATCTTTTTCACTGACATTTCCTAAAAGCAATATGTGTTCTCTTTCTCTTACTTGAAAAATAATAAAACATCTTTTCAGGTGCACTTTATTTTTTTCTCTGACTAAGCTTTCTGGTAGAATTAGCCACTATGTTTGTCATTAATTCGTTGTTATAATTTTATTCGTAAATGATTTTTATAGCAATGTCTCCCAGGGGAAAACAATTCACTTTTATTCTGACAACAAAAACACACTAACTTATTAACAAAATAATCTGATATTTAAAAACAATATTTATCATGGTAGATGGTTTGACCACCCAGAATGGCACTAACTCAGTGTTAGTTACATTGAAGCAGAAAGAGATTTTGATTACACTCAAATTACAAAGTAAACAGGCAGATGCTTTCAGTATCTCACATACTACTCTCCCTTTTTCTTTCCTTCTATTCTTTTATCCATCAAGCAACCTACTTGCATTTCTTAAATCCCCTCAATTGTATAATACTATGAACATGAAATTATCTATCCTTTCTGAAAATTTATATGTGCTGTTGTTAGGGTCTAATGAGGATAACTAGATTAGTAATTCCTAGCAATGACTCTCATAGAGCTAATGGATTTATGAGGAATGTGAAACATATGCACAAATAATTCTAACACATAACAGAATGTAGTAAGTGTTATAATTTGCAGAAGTAAATGTCATGGGCATTCAGTAAAGAAGATCTCAGTTTCAATAGAGGAAGATAAGACTTTGGCTGGAAATCAATTTAGGCCTTAAAATTGCTATGGTTTCTGATGTTGAGAGGTTCATTAAGGTAAAGGTTATTTGCATATGCAAAATTGCAGGAAAGGAAAAGATAATGGCATACTTTTAGACTCCAAAAAGTTATCCATTTTGATAGGATTTTAAGATATGAAGGAGGACAGGAAAAATTAAATTAGAATGAAAGTTCTGACCTAGAACAGAAAGTAGTCTATTTTTTTTGGTAAATGACCAGAGAATAAATATTTTAGATTTTTAAGGCCATATTGTCTCTACCACAACTACTGAACACTTAGATTTCATCAAGAAAGCTGCCATAGATTAAAAAACAACCAAATGGGCATGGATGCATTCCAATAAAACTTACTTTTTTTAAAAAAAATGTTTTATTTATTTCTAGGAGAGAGAGAGACAGCGTGAGCAGGGGAGGGCCAGAGAGAGAGGGAGTCGCAGACTGAAACAGGCTCCAGGTTCTGGGCTGGCAGTCAGCACAGAGCCCGACGCGGGGCTCGAACCCACGAACCGCGAGATCATGACCTAAGCAAAAGTCGGACACTCAACCGACTAAGCCACCCAGGCGCCCCTAATAAAACTTACTTTATAAAAACAGACAATGGTTAAATTTTGCCTATATAGTGTCCTGACTCCTGGCCTAGATATAAAAGGGTCTTACACTCCATTATACAATTTGTGATGTATACACAGGAAGATATACACAAAGTCTGGGTAGGGGTGATAGATGGCACACTTATCTGACCATAAGAGATAAAAGGAGCCATTTTCTTTCATAAACTGTATGACAAAGATTCTTTCCTTGAACAAACTCTAATAGGACTATACTGAGCACTTTTTCAACTAGACTTTAACTTTTGGACTTCTGCATTCATCTCATATTTTACAGTTTTAGCAAGAATTCTGTGAAGTCATTTTAGCCAGAATTCCTCATCCTCAATATCTATAACCTTCTATATCTAATGGGTTTCTAATTCTCTACCATTCCCCAGGTGATGTCTAATCACCCTGGCCTGTCTTCAGCACAAATCTGGTTAGGTCAGTTTAGCCAGAATCCTCTCTTAACTAGATGTTTCTTCTTTTTAATTTCTAGTTACTGATCCCCATCCTGCTCTTTCGCTATAAATTCCTGCTTTCCTTATTGTATTCAGAGTTGAACCCAGTCTCTTTCCCCACTGCAAAACCTCATTGCTCCTCCTGCCTTGAAGAAAGTCTGCCTTACTATTCTTTAACAAGTGAATGAATAATAAAAAAAATGTGAGTGACAAAATTTATAAACTTTTAAGGTTATATCTATACAGTTGCAAGTCACTTAAATGATAAAATCAATTAAAGCCATAATATACTTGTCATGCTAGCTATTAATCTGAAACCAATTGATTCTTATTTCTAGATAATCTAATATTATTTAATTGAATTTTCAAACTGAAATTAAATATCAAAATAATCCTTATATTTTTTGTAGTACTTTCTAAAATGGGAGAACTTATTTTATGGCAGTGACTATATTCATTCTCTGTGGTTTGTGCCATTGTTTTTCAAAAAGCCAGATTCATTGCTTTGTAAAAAAAATAATTGTTCTTTCCCCTAAAATGGTAGATTAGTTATAGCCATGGAAATAACACATGTTAAACAAAGTATTTTACTTATTGATTTAGACTTAATTGGACTCTATTTTAAGCAGCTTTAAATATGTGCATTTGTGTATACATTCTTGCTAATGCCATGTTTCAAATATTTGAGGAATTTGAGGGGTGCCTGGGTCTTCTGTTGGTTGAGCACCCCTTTCTTGATTTCAGCACAGGTCATGATCCCAGGGTCATGGGATCGAGCCCCACATCAGGCTTCACACTAAGCATGGAGCTTGCTCCAGATTCACTCTTTTCTCACCCACTCGTGCACATGCTCTCAACCTAAAATAAGAACAATAATAATAAAAGTAGCTTTGATTTTCCTTGACTCCAAGTCAAGTGCTCTATTTTGGAGAATTAATTTTCCTCATTATTCAAAGAATCTTTAGCAGATATATCCAATAGAACCAGCATCTTTCCTTTCTGTTTTTAACCTTGCCAATATAACATTTAAAAAAAATGTTGGAGAGAGAACTATTAACCCTCAAACATGCTTTATATAATAATAATATCAAGGCTCTCTGTTTTGCTGAGCAGTAATCTGATTCTCTAGCTGTGATAAACTGCTCTGCCTTTGGCCTTCTAGTTTAGCCATTTAGGAATTGGATTATTGTCTCATAAAACAGAGAGGCAATGATATCACTGCTTAATTATAATCATTATTAAAAGTTCTGAATCATGTTATTATCAGGAAAAGGGCATCTGATGGTACTTGAATGAATGACTCACAGAGAGCATTTCAATTTATTTTGTGTCAGGAAAAATAAAAACACATTTGGAGTGCAATAGGGAAGCTGAAGACAGAATATACACAGGTTAAGCAGTTTTGAAGCAGAAATATTTAAATCCCTACCACAGCATATGCTCACTGCATGACTTTAGATATTTTATCTGTAAAATATAAGCAAAGCATTATGTCTACTAATATTCTATAGTTTTTGTGATATGAAATGAGGTTATGTGTGTTTCATATTTGACATAGTCCCTGACATCTAGTAAGCACCAAATAAATTTTAGCAATTTAAAATAACATTCACAATAACTATGATATTGATCTTAGTTATTTCAAAATGTCCTTAAATCCACTATAAAATTCAATGTCATTGCAGTCCCAGTCATGCTTTTTTTTCCACACAAAATATAAAACATGTTGGGTTGGTATAGTATCGTGTAATGCTCTGTATTTCAAGCATATGTACACAGAAACTTTGTATATATTTCTGAGCTAGTTTCTACTGATTATGACAAATTCATTAATTCAATAAATATTTAGGAAATGTTTATTTGGTTCCCAGGCAAGATGTTAGGAGAAACGGAACTCAGTTCCTAACTTCAGTAAGTCATAAAAGTATGTTCAGTGTTATGATAGGAATAAGACATATAAGAGAGGTATCAAATATCAGTGACATTAAAATAGAGAAAGGCACAGGGGTGATTTACCATAAATCAATTAAAGTTAAAAGAGCTATTGCTGGGACATAGATACTGGAAAAATTCTAACTGAAGGAATCAGAGAAAATGGACTTTGACCTAGGACTTTAAAGTAAAGGTAAAGAATAAGGGAAGAGCACTTCATATGGATTAATAATAAACAAATATGAAGGATTATAAACATTATAAGCTTATAGAATACTCTTATGTTAATTCGGAGCAAGCAGAATTTGAAAATGTCAAATTAGGAAATAATATAAATTAAAAATAGATAAAAGCTAAATGAAACAGGATATAAATTAAGCATTACAGAAATGGGAAGTAGAATATCAAGGATTAATAATAAACATGTAGAGGAGAACCCTACAAGAATGAGACACTGATTGTATCAGACTCATATGAAAGGGAAAAAAATGCCAACATATGCCTGTGTTCCACATCCATGTTGTAGTAAGGAGAATCATCATTAATTGAAATATGAATGGGGAAAGGTATTATATATGATATGAGAGATGACATATTTAAATTCAGAAATGTTGAACCTGAGACACCAACAGGATATCCAAGAAGACATGAGCAACAAGTAGGGATAAAGATATATAGATTTTATGTCCACCATGTTATAGGAAAACTAAATGATATCAAAGGTTGTAAATGTTGAGATAAACACAAAGACACCAGCTAGGAAATATTCTACTACTGATAGGGGAAGAAGGACACGGAAGTCAAAGAACTAATCAGAAAGCCAGGAAAGCATAAATAAAAAGTCCAAGAAGAGAAAAAACAAGTATCAAACATCACATTAAGTTCTAGCAAGGTGAGAAATGAAAAAACTATTTGACAATTAAGGAGTCACTAGTGACTTCCAGATAAGGAATTTGAGCCAAACAATAAGATAAAAATATACTTTATTTCAAGGGATAATGAGTGAATGAGGAGTAAGGTAGACGAGTCAGCAATGAAAAACTCTTTATTTTCAGAAGTACAGTAGTTCAATGTAATAAAAGTGTGTTTTGTTTTGTTTTTTTAAAACATAAAGGAAATCTCCAGCCAACAGGAGACTGCAATTTTAAGAGAAAGCAGTAATAATTGATGGAATCCATTGATAGGAGAGGCAAGAAAAGGTTCAATTATAAATACATTCTACAAGCATTCATTGGGTGGCTAGTCTGTTTCAGAGACTGTGCTAGATGCTGAAATATGTAAATCTATGCTGAATATTCAATTTATTTGAAGGAAAAGAAAACCAATAATCATAATATAATATGATTTTTGGTAGTACAATAGATAAATATGTGTGTATCTATATCTATAGATACCCTTTCTACACACACATATGCACATGTAAACGAGCACACGCACACACACGCACGCGCACACACACACACACACACACACTATATGTATACCCAAAAGAAATTGTCTCTAAGTCTTCCTGGAGTACAGGAGAGACTCAGCAAGGAAGGCTTACAGATGAGGCTGCAGTTGAGCTAAGTTACAAACCATAAATAAGTAGATATTCATGAGTTAGAGGCCAGAGTGGGTGTAATCTAAGTAAAGGGAAGAGTTTCTGTGGTAGCTTCAAGTGTTGTTGGAGAAGATAATTTGAGAATTTCTGAGTTTCTCTATATTAGGATAGTTCTGGCAAATTAAGCAGAAACTACCACGTATTTTTTATAGGTCTTTTTGAGGTGTAATTAACAAAATGTAATATATTTAAAGAATACAACATGATTATTTGATACATATGCATTGTGAAAGGATTCACACAATGAAGTTTTTAAACACATCTATCACCTCACATAGTTACTTTTATATTGTTTTGGGGTTTTTTTTTTAATTTTTTTTAAATGTTTTATTTATTTCTAGGAGAGAGAGAGAGACAGCGTGAGCAGGGGAGGGTCAGAGAGAGAGGGAGTCACAGACTGAAACAGGCTCCAGGCTCTGAGCTGGCAGTCAGCACAGAGCCCGACGCGGGGCTCGAACCCACGAACCGCGAGATCATGACCTAAGCGAAAGTCGGACGCTTAATTGACTAAGCCACCCAGGCGCCCCGTTTTTATATTGTTTTTGATGCAAATGCTTAAAGATCTCCTTAAAAAATTTCAAGTATACAATGCAGTATTAACAACTAGAGTCATCATGCTGTACATTAGATTGTCAGATCTTCTTCATCTTATAATCATAAGATGCAGTCACTTGTAACTGTTATTCTACTCTGTTTCTATATGTTTGATTTTTAAAAATTTATTATTCTACATGTAAGTGATACCATGCAGTAGTTGTCTTTTTCTATCTGATGTCTTCCAAGTCCATCTATTTCATTAAAAATGGCCAGATATTCTTCGTTTATAGGGCTGAATAATATTTGTATATATTATTCATATATATTCATATGTATTTTCAATATTCATATTCATATATTGTTTTATCCAGTCATCTTTAATTATTTAATGTTTTATTTATTTCTGAGAGAGAGAGACGGACTGAGCAGGGGAGGGGCAGAGAGAAAGGGAGACACAGAATCTGAAGCAGGCTCCAGACTCTGAGCTAGTCATCAGCACAGAGCCGGATGAGGAGCCGAACCCACCAACCGTGTGATCATGACCTGAGCTGAATTTGGACGCTTAACCGACTGAGCCACCCAGGCTCATCTTTTAACACATACTTCGGTTGTTTCTGTATCTTGGTAATTATGAATAAGGCTTCAAACATATGGATACAGCTGTCTCTTTGAGATAGTGATTTTGTTTTTGTTGGATATATACACTGAAGTAGGATTGCTGGAGCACATGGTAGTTCTGTTTTTAATTTCCTGAGGAACTTCCATACTTTTTTTCCATAGTGGCTATACCAGTTGACATTTCTTCCAATAGTGTACCAATATTCCCTTGTGCTCATCGGCATTTGTTAATGCTTGTCTTCTTGGTAATAGTCATCCTAACATTTGTGAGGTGATATTGCATTGTGGTTTAGATTTGCATTTTCCTAGTGATTAGTGACATCTAGTATCTTTTCATATATCTATTGGATATTTATGCATCTTTGGACACATGTCTATTTGAGTGATTTGCCGTTTTTTGCTGGATTATTTATTTTTTTCTTTATTTGATTTTTTACTGATTTTTTTTCTTATATATTTTGTGTATTAACCATAATCAGAAATGTGGGCTGAAAATATTTTCTCCCAGTCTATATATAACCTTTTCATTTTTTTGATGGTTTCCTTTTTTAAGCAGAGACTTTTTAGTTTGATATATTTCCACTTGTTTATTTTTGCTTTTGTTGCCTATGAATTTTGTATTAACTGAAAAAAAAAACATTGCCAAGACCAATATCAAGGAGCTTATCTTCTTTATTTTCTTCTAGACGTTTTATGGTTTCAGGTATTACGTTCAATTATTTAATCTGTTTTGAGTTGATTGTTGTATGTTGTGTAAGATAGAGTTTCAATTTCATTCTTTGAATGTAGATATTCAGTTTTCCAACAAATTATTTTTTGAAGAGACTGTTCTATATTCATGGTGTATTCTTGGTACTTTTGTTAAAAATTAATTGACCATATACATGTTTATTTCTGAGCTTTCTACTCTATTCTATTGATCTATGTGTCTGTTTTAATGCCAATACTTTTTTTGATTATTAGAACTTGGTAATATGGTTTAAAATAATGAAGTGTGATACCTCCACATTTACTGTTGAGATTGCTTTGGCTATTCCAGTTCTTTTGCGGTTTCATAGGAATTTTTTTCTATGTTATGATACCATTAAAATATTGATAGAGATTAAGTTGAATCTATAGATTGCTTTGGGTGGTATGGCCATTTTAAAGTATTAATTCTTACAATCCATGAGTGTGGCATACCAGTCAATTTATCGATGTCTTCAATTTCTTTCTTCAATGTTTTATAGATTTCTGAGTACATCTTTACCTTCTTGGTTAAATTTATTCCAAATTATTCTATTCTTTTTGATCCTGTTGTCAATAAAAGTGTTTTCTCAATCTCTTTCCAATAGTTCATTGTTAGTATATAGAAACACAACTGATCATATTTTTGTGAGTTTTTATCATGAAACTGATTTTTTTCAAAAAAAAAATTTTTTTTAATTTTTTTAAGGTTTTTTTTTTTTTTTATTTCTAGAGAGAGAGAGTGAGCAGGGGAGGGTCAGAGAGAGAGGGAGTCACAGACTGAAACAGGCTCCAGGCTCTGAGCTGGCAGTCAGCACAGAGCCCGACGCGGGGCTCGAACCCACAAACCGTGAGATCATGACCTAAGCGAAAGTCGGACGCTTAACCGACTAAGCCACCCAGGCGCCCCTCAAAAAAAATTTTAAATTAAATTGATCATGTGATTTTTATTTTTCATTCTCGATGTATCGATTTGAATCTTCGCATCCTAGGGATGAATCCCACAAGACTATGTGTATGATCCTTTTAATGTGATGTTGACTTGGCTTGCTAATATATTTTATTTAGGTTTATCAAGTGTTTTTTTTTTCCTTTTTTAATAGTTTATTGTCAAGTTGATTTCCATATAACACCCAGTCCTCATCCCAACAAGTGTCCCCCTATATGCCCATCTCCCCCCGCCCCCTCCCCAGCACACTCTTCAGTCCTCATTTGTTCTCAACATTCAAGAGTCTCTCATGGTTTGCCTCCCTCCTTCTTCCCCACTATTTCCTCCCTTCTTCTCCACCATGGTGCTCCATTAAGTTGCTCCTAATACTCCTATACATGCAAACATATGGTAACTGTCCTTCTTTGGCTGATTTATTTCGCTCAGCATAACACCCTCAAGTTCCTTCCATGTTGCTACACATGGCCAGATTTCATTCTTTCTCATTGCCAAGTAGTATTTCATTGTAAAGATAAACCACATCTTCTTGATACATTCGTCCGTTGATGGACAATAGGGCTCTTTCCATGTTTCGGATATTGTTGGGAGTACTGCTATGAACATTGGGGTATATGTGCCCCTATGTATCAGCACTCCTGTATCCCATTGGTATATTCCTAGCAGTGCTATTGCTGGCTCATAGGGCAATTTTATTGTTAATTTTTTGAGGAACCTCCACACTGTTTTCCAGAGGGGCTGCACCAGTTTACATTCCCACCAACAGTGTGGGAGGGTGCCTGTTTCTACACATCCTCACCAGCATCTAGAGTCCTCTGATTTGCTCATGATAGCTACTCTGACCGGCATGAGGTGGTATCTCAGTGTGGTTTTGATTTGTATTTCATTGATGAGGAGATCTATTGAGCATCGTTTCATGTCTCTTGGCCATCTGGATGTCTTCTTTGGAGAAGTGTTCATATCTTCTGCCCATTTCTTGACTGGATTGTTTATTTTTTTTTTTTTTTCAGTGTGGAGTTTGGTGAGTTCCTTATAGATTTTAGATACAAGCCCTTTATCTGATATGTCATTTGCAACTATCTTTTCCAATTCCATCGGTTGCCTATTAGTTTTATGGATTGTTTCCTTTACAGTGCAGAAACTTTTAATCTTGATGAGGTCCCAATAGTTTATTTTTGCTCTTGATTCCCTTGCTTTTGGGGATATGTCAAGTAAGAAGTTGCTGCGGTGGAGGTCAAAAAGGTTGTTTCCTGCTTTCTTCTCTAGGGTTTTGATGGTTTCCTGTCTCACATTCAGGTCCTTTATCCATTTTGAGTTTATTTTTGTGTATGGTGTGAGAAAATGATCTAGTTTCATTTTCTGCATGTTGCTGTCCAGTTCTCCCAGGACCATCTGTAAAGAGGCTGTCTTTTTTCCATTGGATACGCTTTCCTGTTTTTTCGAAGATTAGTTTGCTGTATATTTTTGGGTCCAATTCTGAGTTCTCAATTCTATTCCATTGGTCTATGTGTCTGTTTTTGTGCTAATACCATACTGTCTTGATGATGACAGCTTTGTAGTAGAGGCTAAAGTCTGGGATGGTGATGCCTCCCGTTTTAGTTTTCTTCTTCAATATTACTTTGGCTATTCGGGGTCTTTTGTGGTTCCATACAAATTTTAGGATAGTTTGCTCTAGTTTTGAGAAGTATGCTTCTGCAATTTTGTTAGGGATTTCATTGAATGTGTAGATTGCTTTGGGTAATAATGACATTTTAACAATTTTTATTCTTCTGATCCATGAGTATGTAATGTTTTTCCATTTCTTTGTGTCTTCTTCAATTTCCTTCATAAGGTTTTTTTATAATTTTCATAATACATATCTCTTATATCCTTGGTTAGATTTATTCCTAGGTATTTTATAGTTTTTTTGTGCAATTGTGAGTGGGATCAGTTTCTTGATTTCTGTTTCTGTTGTTTCATTGTTGGTGTATAAAAATGCAACCGATTTCTGTACATGGATTTTGTACACTGCAACTTTGCTGAATTCATGGATCAGTTCTATTAGACTTCTGGTGGAGTCTGTCAGGTTTTCTATGTAGAGTATCATGTCATCTGCAAAAAGTGAAAGTTTGACTTCCTCTTTGCCAATTCTGATGCCTTTGATTTCCTTTTGTTGTCTGATGGCTGATGCTAGGACTTCCAGCACTATGTTAAACAACAGTGGTAAGAGTCGACATCCCTGGGATGTTCCTGATCTCAGGGGGAAAGCTCTTGGTTTATCCCCATTGAGGATGATGTTAGCTGAGGGCTTCTCATAAATGGCTCTTATGATGATTAAGTAAGTTCCTTCTATCCCGACTTTCACTGGGGTCATTATTAAGAAGGGATGCTGTATTTTGTCAAATGCTTTTTCTTCATCTATTGACAGGATCATATGATTTTTATCTTTTCTTTTGTTGATGTGATGTTTCACATTGATTGATTTGCGAATGTTGAACCAGCCCTGTAACCCAGGAATGAATTCCACTTAATCTTGGTGGATAATTCTTGTTATATGCTGCATATAACCTGTGAGTGCTGCTGTACCAAAGAAGGCGCTTTGATTGTCCAGGACCTGTCAGTTCAGAAAGTATTCTTTGAATGGTATCTCTTGGTCTCTCTTGTTGAGTCCTTGGTTATTTTATTTTCCTACTCGTGGTGGTATTAGGGACTGTCCACCATGTATACTTTGGCTTGTTTCTTGAGGTAGCCCTGGAAAAGAAAACAGACAGAGAAACTCACAGGGAACAAAGGCACACAAACACACAGACAAATCCAACAAACATGCAAACCCAAAGGGAAAATGAAAAAGAAAAGAGAAGAGAGGAAGGAGGGAAGGTGAATAATCAGAGGTAAAATACATTAAAGAAGAAGAAGAAGAAACCCAATAGACAAAGAACAGTTTAAAGCATATAACCAGATTCCCCAGCTACAAATAAACAGCCGGGTGTATGTAGTGCTAGTAGAAGCATATAGAGAAAGAGAGGAATGACAGGGCGGGGATGGAGCAAAATTGGAAATGAAATGAGCAGGCAGAAGGAATAAGAGGCTTTTTTTCAAAGAACGAAAGAGTGAAATATTGTTGGAAAAGAAGCAAAAGAAACAACGATGATGCTATCCAGAGAAACTATATAGTCTGATTACTCCAGAGGGAAAGAGATGAAAAGGTAGGTACGTGTAGAATGACATCTAGAGAATGGATTAAATGTGACTGTTTAAGCAAGCCAGTGACCAGAATTAATCAGGGCAGTGCATCCATGTTGGTCTTGCCCCGGTTCTGGTAAAAAAATAAAAAATAAAAAAAAGAGGGCAGCTCTCTAGCAGGGATGGGCGTGGTTTCGTCCAGTATGTCCAGCGGGAGTCCTGCCTTGGTTGTGGAGAGAAGAGTGGCGGCGCCCCAGTCCCTTCTTGAACAAAGCGTTGCAAGTCACATTTTTTGGGTGTAAACTCCCTGTGCTGGGGGCGTAGCCAAGGTGGGCTGTACTCTGTATCCCAGGCCAGGCCTCATTTCCAGATCTCAGTCTGCACGCCCCATTGAAATTGCCGGAAATATAAACTACTAGGTGAGCTCATCAGGGGCGTTTCAAGCCTCTTGCCTTCCCCCTGGGGATCAAGCCAGAAGCCACTGCTCCCCCGTCTCCTCCAGGTCAGGCTGGCGAGCAAGGAGCAGTTTCATCTGGGGGTCACCTGGGATGAGTGTGTCCCGCCTAGGGTCAGCTGGAGAGCAGGAAACCTGGTTCATCTGTGTCCCGTTGCCTGAAACATAAACTCCTGGACAAATCCCTCTCATAAAATTTAAGCCTTTTGGCTCCCCCCTAGGGATCCAGCCGAGCCAGAAGCACAAAGGCGCAGCCACTGCGGATCCCCTCCAGGTCAAGCTGGCCAGCGGGGAACAGTTTCCCCGGGGTTCGCCTGGGACGTGTGTGTCCCGCCTAGAGTCAGCTGGAGAGCAGGAAACTGGATCCCTCTGTGTCCGGAGCGGAGGTTTTTCTCTTTACCAGCAACAGGGACAGTGTCTTGAGCAGTTTTGGCCACTCTTTTTACCCCCTAGACTCACTTCGTCTCCCTGCAGAGGGGGATACCCCGTCCCTCTGTGTCTCTGGTCCCTGCCCAATTTTATCTTCCCCAGTTTGCACTCACGCTAGAAGGTTTTCTCAGGGGACTTTTTCTCCTTTTCCTCCCAAACTCCTGGATTTTGTAAGGGTTCCTATGGCTTTAGGCCTTCTCTGTGTGGGATATGGGGGCGAGTGAAATGTACAGAGCTCCCTACTTCTCCGCCATCTTGCCTTCTTCCCCCAGTTTACCAAATGTTTTAGATTATAATTTTCTTGTATTGTTCTTGTCTAGCTTTTGTATCAGGGTATTGCTGACTTGGTAAAATTTGTTTTGATGTTTTTTCTTCTTCAATTTTTTGGAAGAGCTTGAGAGGAATTGGCATTAGTTCTTTTTCAATATTTGATAGAATCCACCAGTAAAGTCATCAGATACTGGAATTTTGTCAGGGGTTTTTGATTATTAATTTAATCACCTTCTTCAAATTGGTCTATTCAGATTTTCTGTTTCTTCATGATTCAGTTTACTAGGTGGTATATTTCTAATGTTTTTTGTTATGTTTTATTTATTTCTGAGAGAGAGAGAGAGCATGAACAGGGGAGGGTCAGAGAGAGAGGGAGACACAGAATCCAAAACAGGCTACAGGCTCCGAGCTAGCTGGCAGCACAGAGCCCTACACATGGCTCGAACTCACTAACCATGAGATCATGACCTGAGCCAAAATCGGGTGTTTAACTGGCTGAGCCACCCAGGCGCCCCCAGGTGGCGTGTTTCTAAGAATTTATCCAGTATTTTAGGTTACTCAACTTGTATTGTTTATAGTAGCTTCTTATGAGCCTTAGTATTTCTCCTTAGTAATGTCTCTTGTTTAATTTATGACTTTATTTACTTGAATCTTCTTTTAATATCAGTCTAGCTGAAACCTTGTCAATATTGTTGCTTTCTTTCTCTCTCTCTCTCTTTTTTTTTAAGCCCGAGTAGCCCAGTTGTTTAAGCATCTGACTCTTGATCTTGGCTCAGGTCATTCATGAGTATGAGCCCCACATGGGGCTCTGCATTGACAGTGCTGAGCTTGCTTGAGATTCTCTCTCTCCTTCTTTCTCTGCCCCTTCCCAGCTTATGCGCTTTCTCTCTTTCTCTCTTTTAAAATAAATAAATAAATAAATAAGCAAGCAAGCAAATCAAAACTTCAAAAAATAAAAAAAAATCGAAAAGCTCTTATTTTTGTTGATGTATCATCTTTTTAACCTCTATTTCATTTTTTCCTTTCTCAACCTTTTGGTATCCTTCCTTTTACTAACTTTGGGTTTTGTTTATGCTTATTCCCCTAGTTCCTTGAGGTATAAGATTAGGTTATTTGAGGATTTTGGTTTGTTTGTTTTTTTTAAATAGGTTTTCATTGCTATGAATTTCCTTGGTAGAAGTATTTTTGCTGTTCTATAATTTTCATTATTTTGTGTTTCCATTGTTTGGTTCAGAAATATTTTTATTTCTCTTTTAGATCTTTCTTTGATACATCGGTTATTCAGGAGTGTGTTTAATTTTCATGTATCTGTGAATTTTCCAGTTTTCCTTTTGTTATTGATTTCTTGTTTCATACCATTTTGTTCTGAAATGATGTTTGATATGATTTCAGTCCTCCTAAATATGTTAAGACTTGTTTTGTGTAAGACTAGTACAATCTGGGTGTAAAAGATTGCATGATGAAGTAAGCAATGCTTCTTCATTTCATTATCAGAACCACTGCTTTTGTCTGCAAGAGAAAAACCAGCTGCATTTCCTTGCTAACTCAGCATGTCAGGCTGTGTGGCCTCATTATCCTTAAACAACCTATTAAAATAATATATTAAAATGAAGGGAAAATCTGCTTTTAGAAAGGAAACAAAAATAGATGTCTAGCAAAATTTTAGCGTGAGGCTGGAGTTCTGTGAAATATTGGTTAATAGATGTGTAACATTGGATTTTATATATTGATTGTATTTCATCATACAATGCAGCGAGGAGGCTAGATCTAAGCTCTGATCAGGGAATACTTTCTACAATACTGCATGATTACTCACTAATGTTGGCAATTGCTGCAACTTCCCAATTGTTTTTCACAGTCCATCAAAGTCCATTTTAAAATATCTTATCTCTTTATTCTAACAATTCTTTGTCTGTCTGCCTATCATCTAACATTTACCTGTTTTTGCTATTTTATTCTGTGAACACTAATTATACCTACTTTTATTTCTGGAATCCAAAGTCATTTAGGTTTAACAGGAATTCATGAAGTAAGTATTTGGTTAGAAGCTATTTTATGACATTTATAGCTCAAAAAATTTAAGGAGGAAGATAATTTTTGTTGGTAAATAATTCTGCACATTGAAACTATTTTCTATAAAAATCCACAGGATAGATTTCTAATTCAATGTGGCTTTTAAATCTGGTTTGTACAATGTGTGTATGTTTGTGTGTGTGTGTGTGTGTGTGTGTTGTATGTGTGAGTGTGTCTGTGTCTAAATTACCACATGTAAACATGTGTGGAGATTCATATATTCATATCATATATGAATCCAGCTTTTTGTTTGTTTCTTCTCTAATGGAAAATAAAGAATTCTTGGATTTTGTAAGTATCTAAATTTTTTTCTTTGCTCTGAGGCATAAAAATAGTTAAAGTGAACTAAGGGTTTACTTTAGAATAAAAGCCAAAACTATTAAGCCAGTAATGAACCATTTCAGTTAGTTACAAACACCTGAAAGAGTTTTAAGAAATCCTGTAGAATATATTCTACAAAACAAACCCACAGTAATAAGCACAAAAGCCACCCTAGTGAAACATATAAAAAGCTTAATTTTTTAATCATTTAGTTTGGTCTTTTTATCTTGAAGTAAATATTCAGAAAGTTTTTTTTATTAGTTTAGCAAAGGAGTTGCAGAAATTCTATGTAATGGTTGATGAGAAAGACCCACTTTTTTTCTGCAAAAAGCCTCCTTTGGATTTTATCTTGAATGGCTGGACACAGGCATTAATTATATAACATTTACACGCAGACAGTTTATTCAGAGGAACCTGGACACTCTACACTAGAATGGTCCCATTTGGGTTCAGTGAAGTCACTGAATCTATAACCTCATGAACATGTTCACTTGTATTAGAATTTCTTCCTTAATATTCAAATAATTCATCTCTGACAAATTGCTAAGAAATAGATTTGTGAGAGTTATCAAATCTTCCAGCAATTTAGTTTACTTCTAATGTGATTCTGATGCTAATTTTTGAAACATTTAGCCAAGGAAGACTTTTTTACTTTTTGTTCCTAACAATTTTGTTTTGTTCCCAACTCTAGAATTACCTGCCTTGTTTTCTGTCTTCTCTTATCCTGTGTTTTTCCACTGCAGTTCCTTCCTTTTCTTAGATAGTCCATTAACTCCATTTCTATGTCTCTAAGTACTGCTTGCATATATTTGCACAGATCATTGAAGTGGTGACATCTAAGAAATGTTGCACTCTTCAAAATACTGGCCATCTATTACTCGGGGAATGGTGTTTCCCATTTGTAGTCACTGACATTCTTTGTGCTATCTTCTGTCTACCTCTGATCATCACAGTCAAGGGTTAGATCTCCACTGGCTTTTGGCAAGAAAAATCAGTTTTTAGTTTAAACTGAACTTAAGAAATATTTCTTGGGGCGCCTGGGTGGCTCAGTTGGTTAAGCATCCGACTTTGGCTAGGGTCATGAGCTCGCAGTTAGTTTGAGCCCTGTGTTGTGCTCTCTGCTGGCAGCTCAGAGCCTGGACCCTCTTCAGATTCTGTGTCTCCCCCTCTCTCTGCCCCTGCCATGCTCATGCTCTGTCTGTCTCTCAATAATAAATGAAAATGTTAAAAATTTTTAAAAAATAAATATTTTTAACATTCAAAAATAATACTGAATCCTACACCTGAAACTAAAAAATAAATAAATAAAAAGTAATACATCTCAATTAGCCTTATTTAAGACTTTTAAGCACTTGCCTTTGACCATAAAGTCTGAAGATTATTATTAATCCTTTTTATGTAGATAATATCATATTAATATTGATTTTCCAGTGGGATATTTTAAGTGTAATGTTTATATAATGTACTATTAAGCACACAAGGGGGATTTCCATGGTTGTTTCATGATTACTTATATGCTTTGTTTTAATTATAGCTGGTATTTACTCATTCTAAAATATTAGATCCATATTATAGCCTATTCTAGACACTGATCATGCAGTGTTCCTGAAACAATAAAGTCTCAAACTTTATCTCTATGAGCATAGATACTAACCTAGTAAAGGAGAGATGATGCTGTAGTATCTTCATCAATTCCATGATTTTCCTTTTGGTACATGAGAAGACTGCATTTATCACTTTCTCTCATAGTTATGATGGGGTCATGTGGTGGAGTTACGGCCACAGTTATGTTGGCCTGGAAAATATGCATACCATCTAAGCCCATCTGTGAGAAAACAAACAAACAAACAAGCCCTGATTGATATTTGACCTTCTATTATCCCATCCACATAGATCTGGAAAACCACATGTTCAAGATGGCAGCAGCCTAGATCTCTGAGTCTCTAATTGGAAGAAAGCTTCCAGGGAGACCCTGTATTGTCAATATAAGGAAAAAAAAGAATTATGTTAACTATTGAAATTGGGGATTGCTTGCTACAGCACTTACCATATATTGGTTAATGCAAATAATATGGCTATAAAAGGAAGACAACAAGTATCCATTTAAATGTAGTAATATACAAAGTTCAGAGGCTTTTGTCAGCACTGGTAAGATATTTACATAAAGGAAAAATAAATACAGTGAATGGCCATGACTTATTTTGGTAACTCATGTTGCACAACATTTATTTCATCTTTATATTCACTTGGTTTTTATTCCAATAAGAAGTAGGCTACATCTGACCATAAATAGATGGCCTTCTTAGGAGTATTCTTTCTCATGGGTGTGTACTTTAAGACTACTGAAATATATAATAAAAAGTGACTGTGAATAGGCATCAGTGAGTCCCTTAGATGTTAAAGTACAGTATTCTGAGTATACAGAGAGAAAGAGCATACAAAAATGGGTAGTATCATAAGACAATTTTTCCAGGTATGCATAAATGTGTACCCTACATAATATAATGGTCAAATATATTCTGAAAGGAAAGAAAGACACTTAAGTTCATACATTTACACTCATAGGTTTATAATATATATAATATCATTTACATACATGGCATACGTATGCTCATGGCATATAATGCTCAAAGAACCTTACAATTTATTTTATCCACTGAATTGGAAACAATAGGTCAGAGAGATTAAATGATTTACTCAAGATAACATGAAATATAAGGAAGAATTAAAAGCAAATTGGTCTGAATTTCAATCTCTTGTATTTCTAATTATACCAGAATTCCATGTTAGTGTCAGGCACCCTTTGAAATTCACTTCCTAGTTATAAGATTTTACCATACATGTGGATCTAATGCCACTGTATCTATGTTTTCTTTGTTATAGTTACAATAGATAAATTCCATTTAAATAGTTTTCTAATTTTGAAAGAGTTTAGTAGAAGTAGATGCTAATCTTTGTCTTTAATTTCATATTGGACTAGTCAGAACACTGACAAGCAAGTGAGCAATTAATATTTCATAATGGGGCTTGGTTGTAAGAATTTCAAGTTTGACACATTTTTTTAGTTATGTACTATTTTCATCATTTTTTGAAATAAGATAATTATTTTATTTTCCAAATACAGATATCCTATACATTTTATAAAAAATTCTCTGGTATTTATAAGCTTTCAGTACTTAAAATACATACCTTGTTCTTTTTCATTTCAAAATATTTGATTCCCAGAAACATACGAAGTCAATGTTCATTTTCTCCAGATTGACAGAAGATGGTGAGAATATAAAAAAGCAAAACCCTAGAACTTCATTTAACTGACTCAATTCTCTGGCATTATACTTTCGTCAGAGTAAGAAACAAGTAGTATGAGTGGACTTATTTAAGTATTATTTTTTTGTTGTATATGTACTCTTTTGTAAAGGATAGAAACAAATACACCGAGTAAGTAGCTAAATGTTATTGGGAGAGAAAAAAGATGTAAAAATAGTACACCTACAGTATCCTTACTAAGTCCCTGAAGAATTATTGGTTGACCATGCATTTTCTCCTATCCTTTGACAAGGGGGATCCCTACAAAACACATTCTTACAAACCAAGCTATCCTTTTTTTTCTTTTCTGCAACGATATTTTTCTTACTGATGTTAACTGTAAAACCTGAAATATATTTTATACTATCAATTTATATTTTCCAGTATTTTAGTATTTGCCTATCCCAATATAGGAGCAGTGCTCTTCTTTACCAGTATATGTCTTTGTCAAAAGCAGATAATTATAGAATGACATAGTTGGATGTGACTGTTCCTTTACTCTCAAAAAATTGATAGTATTTCTTATGGAAATTACAAAGAATTAAGCCTAGCTAGTGATGCTTATTAAAAAGGAAAACAAAGCTCTCCTGGTGTGAGAATTACTGTAAAAAATATCTCTATAAGTAGACATAGAGCAGCACTGTCACAGGATAGCAATGGAGATCACATCACTCTGCTCAGAAATCTTGAATAACTTCCAGAGTAAAGCTCCAGCTTCTTAGCATGTCATTCATATTCCTTCAAGAAATAGTCTCTTTCTACCTCTCCACACTCAGCCCTTATTTCCTCCATTTGTTACTTGTCTCTGCAGCTGCAGTGGAAATACCTGCCAATCCATAAATGCAAAGCAAAGTTGAATAACACTGTGCCAAGACTTAATCTAAAATGCATACTCATACCTCATGTCTTAGCTCAAATCTGGATTAGACCAAGAGAGGCTAGTGCAGAAGAATAATTTTCTTAGATAACAAGAAAGTAACCATGAACAGCTGTTCTTTCCTCATTTTAACTGTAGGTATTTAAGAATTGACAGTACACCAATTTCAATCCTTTATAAAATCAAGGTTCATTAGTATAAATACAAAACTCATTATTTCAAGACTATTACCATGAGGTATCCCTTATAACACTGTAATTATTCTTTCAAAAATATAATTCCCAAATGAGCATTCTGTTCATTAATTTTAAATTTTAAAATTCAAATTCTTTAGAATTAAATTTCCAATAATTTGATTATTTCCATCCCTGAATTGTTTGTAGTATCTGACAAGGAAATTTCACAAATCATTTTGTTATTTTGCTATTAATTACTTCCAGGATAAAATCAGCAGCCTTGACAAGATGAGAAGAAAAAAATATACTTCTCAGTCATGATGATCTTTGTTTCTAACTAAATACCAAATATATGGAGAACAAAGTAAATTTTCAATTAGGAAAAAAGTGTTTGGAGTAAAGAATATAATTTTGTACTTTAAAGGAACTTTTTGCATGCCTCATATTTGAGAAGTCCTTTGTGTAATTTAACAACTCATCAGTAACTCCAAGGAATTCACTAGTAACTACTACTATGGGGTGTTTTTTGTTTTTTGTTGTTGTTTTTTTTTTTTTGTAAATAAGATTTATAGTGCTTGAAAATAGTTGCAGTTGATCATGAATTTATATAAATTTGTGAATTATACCTGGCTTTTTAAAAGACATAGTATTAATTTCTATTTTAAAAGGACATTTATCTTGGGGCCCCTGGGTGTCTCAGTCGGTGGAGCATTTGACTTCAGCTCAGATCATGGTATCACAGTTCATGGGTACAAGCCCTGCATTGGCCTCTTTGCAGACAGCTTGCTCAGAGCCTGGAGCCTGCTTCTGATTCTGTCTCCTTCTCTCTCTGCCCCCCGACCCCCACTCATGCCCTGTCTCACTATGTCTCTCAAAAATAAATAAATTTAAAATTTTTTATAAGGAATTTTATTTTTGAAAAAAATTGTAGACTTTGGAATTAAAAAATTGCACAAAGTCTAGAAACTTTTTTGATATTACTTTAGAAACAAAACATGAACACACTTAATTTCTCAAACATATGTTTTGAGAAACATATTAAAAGAACACTCTTAATTTCTCAAATGAAAGTTAAAATATGATTTACATTAAGATGTTTATTTCATCTGTTTCTAGACCATAAAGTGGCTCACTCACGCCTGAACAATAGTCAGCCTTAGCTCATAAACTATAAGGAAATGTTAACTATGTTTTCTTCTTTATATTGGCTTCCAGGAATTTTTGTAAATTTTTTTAATGTTTTATTTATTTCTAGGAGAGAGGGAGAGAGACAGTGTGAGCAGGGGAGGATCAGAGAGAGAGGGAGTCACAGACTCTGAAACAGGCTCCAGGCTCTGAGCTGGCAGTCAGCACAGAGCCCGACGCGGGGCTCGAACCCACGAACCGCGAGATCATGACCTAAGCGAAAGTCGGACGCTTAACAGACTAAGCCACCCAGGCGCCCCGGCTTCCAGGAAATTTTGATCAGAGTCTGTGCTTTATATTGGAAAAGTTTGGAACCTCATTTTAGGAAGTTAGTGTACCTGTGTCACATATGGTGACATAACCACTGATTTAGGACTTAAGTAAAGGTGTTATGCTTCCATAAGCCCCAATAATTGAACTGACCTTGAAGAAAAAAACAGATTCTAATACATAAGGATGAAATAAATAGTATTGTAGGCAGTCTGGATGGTAATGAACAGTGTCTTGGATTTTGAAACACACCTTGTTATTTCTATTTTTGTCATAAAGTACTAAAAACTAATTATAGGATAGATTTTCCCTTTTTTAAAAATGTGTTTTACATGGATAATTTGGGGGCTTAGCTTCTTTTTTTTTTTTTTATTTCTAGGAGAGAGAGAGAGAGACAGCGTGAGCAGGGGAGGGTCAGAAAGAGAGGGAGACACAGACTCTGAAACAGGCTCCAGGCTCTGAGCTGACAGTCAGCACAGAGCCCGACGCGGGGCTCGAACCCACGAACCGCGAGATCATGACCTAAGCGAAAGTTGGACGCTTAACCGACTAAGCCACCCAGGCGCCCCTGGGGCTTAGCTTCTTAAACATAAAACAGTGTTTTCTGAAGATTAATCAAGTAACAACCTTTAAGATAATTCAAAAATGAAGAGCAAGCCAAGTATCAGAGACTACTTTAAATAATTCAGTAAGCACAAAACAATGACCTAAGTAAGAGCAGCAGAAATAGATATCAAAACAGGGATTCAAGCTGCATTTAAAAGAATTGACAGAACTTGGTGATTCATTCACTATAGGCTATACATTTTAGTTTAAATGCCTAGACAAATTGTTATTTTGACAGAAGCCAGGAGGTCAAAGTGAAAATGCATGGACAAGATAGCTGAAGGACAAGAAGATTTTAGCTGGGACTCAACAAATGAGAAGAAAAATATATCTTCAAATATAAGAGGGATTTCTATGTGAAAGAGGGATTATACTCATCCATAGTTACCCAGAGGTAGAACCAAAATCAATCATTGGAAACTTCAAATGAGCTCTTAGAATAAAAAGTAAAATGATAACAAAAGATGATTAACAAATAGATGGGGTAAAATTCTCCAACACTTGATGAAATCTTTGTAAGACTCTGTCTTATATGATCTTAAATATAGTTTAGCTCTTTAAAGTTTTTACTTTGTGATGAGTACATGCTTATGAATTTCAAGCCTTTTTTATGTTTGCATAAAATACAGAAAATAGTTAAAAAACAAATCCAAATAATGTGTTTTTGCTTAAAAATCTCAATTTTTCCTTATATGTTATTTCTATCTTAAGATATCTTAAAATCTTTAAATTCCTTGTCTTTCAGAAATATTATGTTCTGGAGGAAATTTTTAGAGATCTTCAGAATGAACAGCCTGTAATTCATATTTATGAAAATATTTGTTATCCATTGAACGACTAAACGACCCTCCCATAATTCATAATTCTTGAAAAACATGTTTTTCCTCCTCTTACCTATATCTTACTATGATTCTTTATGTAAATAATTAGGAATCTTTGTTCAAAATTTAGCAAGTAGAAAAAATATGTAAGTTAAAATTATTTTTAATCACAATAATAGCCATGAGAATATTTTTAAAATATTCCTTGGGAATATTTTTTAGTATATTTTTATTTTCTTTTTTCTACTTGTATGATTGTAGTTGTGTTTGGATATGTACATGTGTATGTATAACAAAACTGGACTTTGTAGATGACTTTATAGATTCATACTTTCAATTAATATTATACACTTGTGGTTCATCTACTCTTTATAGGCTTGAATTATCACTTTAGCTTCAATAGGCATGTTATTCATTTCCCTTCTTGATTTTTATCAAACTCTTTGAGTTTGCTCTTTCTGCATCTGTTGATGTGATCTAATCCTTGATTTGACCAGAGGTAGATCATGACCAAACTAGGCCAACCTATTTATATATTGAATACAAAAAAACAATGACAACAAAAAATAAAATTACTCTATATTGAGCAAAAATGAGAATGAAATAGAAGATCATTCAGTTTTGGAAAAAAGAAGAGGAGAGGCCTTAAAGTAAGATGGAGAGATAGTTGGAGTCATTGAGAGAAGACAGTGAGAAATTGCAGAACTGCCTATGGAATTTCTAGATCCATTCCCTAGTATTTCCTGACATTTTGAAATATCTTTCACTCCTTGTCAGGGGTGAAAGATTTAGCAAATAAAAATACAGGACACTTCGGTGCATTTGAAATTCAGATAAACCGCAAATTAGGCTTTAAGTATAAATACAGCATAATAGTGTAATACAGTGTATAATAATGTAATATTTGGGACCTAATTATACTAGAATGTTACTTGTTTATTTGAAATTCAGAACTACTGGATATCCTGCAGTTTATCCAGTAACCCTATCTGGTTTTCTTCCTAAAAGGCAATTCTCACTTTGGCTAGAGGTGCCTTAGGAGGTTCTCTTACTTGTAACCAAACAATCCATGGCAATGACAGAGACATCCATTTCGCTATGTGGTTACAACAAGGTTTATTTAACTATTGTACAATCATTATAAATTTAGGATTTTCCACTGTCTAGATGATTTCTGTAATCTTGCTTTCAAGAACATAAATTCCTGATGAGACATTTCATTTCCCTTTTTTGGAGTTGTCTTTAAAAATAAACGCAAAAAGAAAAAAAAACTTTGATTCATCTATTTTTGGTCACTTCTATAGGCTCTGTGTTCTCCTAGGCCACCTTTTGAAAAATGTAACTCTACAATATATGTTATACTTGTTATAACTTTATAGGAAGAAAAAATAAGCAGGATGTCAAAAACTTGAAAATAAGTGTTTTACTTATTTTTAGAAATTACATTATTTTTTCTTTACTATTTTCTGCCTAGCACCTGCTTGACTTCTCACGGTTCTCAGTCTGTTAAGAATGTGGGCATTTCTGACTACACAGGTGGTATTTGCTTTAATGTTAAAACAAAAAAGTAAAGACTACACTACTTTTCTTTATAATTCTTTGTCATGTGTTGATATACCCTGACTTTTTTCTCCAATTTTACACAGCCATGAAATGGAGGTGTAAAAAATTTTAAAGTATATGCTTGGAATTCTGTATGAGTTGAGGGAAGGGCATGCTCCAGTTGGTTTCACTGGTAGATGACTAGTAGAATTGGGCTTTTGACCTTGCCTTATGATGATAGATCTATACTTTTTGGGTTTTTCTCAATTATATCAAAGTAGGGGGTTCTAAACAAAGATTTCACATATGGCATCTATACAGATAGAAAGGTGCTATGCTTGAGAGTTTTCAAATGTTCTTTGCTAACATACCAGAGACAGATGTGTATATGTGAAAATATGGAATATAATCTGCCTGGTGCTTAGCTATAATGTTGGCTTTAGGGAATGCCTGTTTCAGGTGAATCCTCCCTTTCAAGTAGCCCAGAATATATAATTCATCTTAACTTGTGTGTGCTTATGTGACAAGATTCTTTTATTTACTCCAATGCATTGCCTATTAAGTCTAACTACATCCAGAAATGGAGAGGAAAAAAAATTCTCTCTCAGTTCATCAGCTCACTTTCCTAACTTCCCTTTCATTTGGTGTAGAGTGATATAGTTAAAATGACATTTGAATTTATTAAGATAGTATTTCTTTCTTTCTTTCTTTCTTTCTTTCTTTCTTTCTATTTATTTATTTGATCATTTATTATTTTACTTTCTTTTTAAAATTTAAATCCAAGTTAATTACATATAGTGCAATAATAGTTTCAGGAGTAGAATTTAATGATTCATCCCCTACATATAACACCCAGTGCTCATCCCAGCAAGTGCCCTCCTTAATGTCCATCTCCCCACCTAATACCCATCCAGGAACCTTCAGTTTGTTCTTCATATTCAAGAGTCTCTTAAGATTTATCTCAGTCTCTTTTTTAATCTTATTTTTGCTCCCCTTCCCCTTTTCTTAAATTCCACATATGAGTGAAATCATATGATATTTGTCTTTCTGTGACTTATTCCACTTGGTGTAATACACTCTAGTTCCACAAGATAATATTTCTTAATTTGAATTAACTTGAGGATCAAAAGTAAAAGTCCTACTTTCTTCCCACTACACAAATATGCAATGCTTATATATACATACATATTAATGTATACTTATGTATTTATCCAAGAAGTACATTTGATTACTGATATACTTAAGGAAAGATCTTGAATTGGTTCCATTCATACTCACTTATATTCAAATATTTAGCGATTTCTATTTTATACAACCACTCCACTATATTCCAGGAATCCACCATTTTATCTCAGGGTGCTAACAAAAGTGAATGTTTATGTAACAAAGGTAGGTTAGGATCTGTATTATTTTCCTGTGGTTTTGTAATAAATTTCTATAGATTCTATGACTTAAAACGACAGAAATATATTCTCTTGCAGTTCTGGAGGCTGGAAATCCAAAATCAGACTACACTCAAGTGGACCACAGTACCTCTGAAGGTTCTACAAGAAAATCCCATTCCTTGCTTCTTTTATTTTCTTGGGGCTGCATCCCTGGGCTTGTGGCCATATTACTCCAATCTCTGACTGAATCTTCACATCACCCTCTCCATTGTGTGTCTATCAAATATCTTTCTGCCTTTGTCTTACAATGATACTTGTGATGTCATTCAAGGCCCATTGGGATAATTCAGACTAATCTATTCATCTAAATATTTTTAACTTAATCACATTGGTAAACACCCCTTTCCCAATTAAGGTAGCATAGGATCAAGGCACGAAGATGTGGACATATCTTTGAGAGCATTTTTTCAGTCTACCAAGAGAGCTTAGTTAAATCTAAGGCATCGCTCTAACAAAGCATTACCAAAGGAAGTTCTCATGAGGCCACCTAAGAGAGAAAACTAATGTACCTTGACACAAATAGATAGGCCCAGTCAAAATGGTGATTGATATAATCCACAAGAGTAGATCTTAATCTGTGAATATTAACGAACTACCATCCATTTAGAAAACTAGTCTTTTTTCTCCAACTTCTTTCTCTTCTTGTTTCTGCTTTCCACTTTGTGATCATTTGCTTAAAAACCTCTAACTTATCTTGGGAGTTAGGGATAAGGTAAAGTTTGCTTCTACTCATCACTTGTTCTTCAAATATGAAGCATATTCTGGAGAACTCAGGGTAATATATATTATTTCATAGAAATTATTATATATGTTAAGCCTACTATATAAACAAACCTTAGAAAATAACACCAGAGCAAATGAAGGCTGCTGATAACACATTTTATTCCTAAACAAAGAAAACCAAATGCAAATATTCTGTGTGATAATCAGTATGATTACTCCATAATGAAAACTCTTCTAAAACTAATTTGACAAATAGTTTTGACACACATGTTCTAGTGAACATGGTTGACATGATCTATAAACATTGAGGTTTTCACAATATTCCAGATTCACTGCTTAGAATTTGAAACATTAATGGGGATTTAAGAAATATAAACAATTTAAAAAATGCTCTGACTCAAGCAAACTGTGGAAATCCTCTCATTACTAAAACCTTCATACCAATTCAGTTCAATAAGTTTATTGACACCTCTAGTTAGCTTTATTGTGTTTATGCATGAAAATAATATAGGAAATAGGACAAGTTATGTCACACTTTGCATCAACTGTGTAAGTTCATAATGGGCTGAAACCTTTAGTTTGTATTAAAAATAAGTTCTATTTACAATCTTTGAACATGACAGTTTTGTTTTTCTCTTGTATATGCTATCCACATTGACAATATTCATTTAAAAATGACTTTATTTAACAAGATTATCTGTTCAGTATAATCAGGCATGTTCAATAGGCACTATGCCTGTTTAAAATAATTTTACAACCCAAACCGAGTGGGGCTGTAACTAAGATGCCAATTAACATAGAGAAAACAACCATGTCTTTATTAGGAGAGAGATGGAAGGTGCCCAAAGAATCCATTATTCTGCCTAAGAACTTTTGTATTGAGGTTTCCTTCTAATTGTAGAAATTCTCCTCTTATGATTGGCATGTGGGAGAAATTCAACTTGAGTTTGCTTGAGAAAGCATGGGGAATCTATCATCAATATACAAATGTAACTTGAAAAACCTACAAGATAACGTGCTCATGGATGGACTCCTGTGGTGCCCCCTCTGCTTGGTTATCCCTGCCTCCCAGACCACACATGTTGCCTTTGCCTCTTCCACCCTTTCCCCCCTTTGTCATGGCCTGCTTGGAAGGGCACAGTTCCTACCCTTGGCAGTAATGTTTCCATTTTTATTATGAATCCAGTTTCTTCATTTCAAATATGAATGTGGCCAAGTACAGGTTTCCTTTTCTAACATAGATAACCAAAGAGGGAAAATATCTCTGTATCCAGATTCTGGTCATGAGGGAAGATCTTGGCCACATTTGAGATTTTTATTCTTGAACATGTCCATTGTGGTGATATGTGTAAGGTCTCAGCATTCAATGAGGGAAAGTGATAGAGGGCTTCTTCTGAAAAGAAGGTCACAAGAGAGACCCACCATCTGCTGATCAGCACTACTGCAGTTAGTCTATAACATCCCGCTTAATGCTCAGTCATATCACATCTGTCTCAATCCTCCTAAGGAGTTTTGCTGCTGGATAAGGACTGTGTCAGGAGGAAGGTGTATAGTAACTGTACTTCACATATGTTATTCAAATCAATCCTAGTATATTCTCCCTTCCATAATGTTTTACTCATCTATTTGGTTTTCTGCTACACTAATTGCAATAGCCTCTAAACTAAGATTGCTACTTCTGATTGAAATCTTCCTCAATACAGATGACAGCATTATCTCACATATTAAATGTGGTATTTAAAGTTGTTACTCTTGAACCCTCTGTAGCTCTATATGCCTTAGTAAATGTTGAGAAGTACTTAGTTAACACTAATGGATAGAATTCTTTGTAAAAATAAATAAAATCCAAATAAGTCACAAGGTTTAGTAAACAGGAGATTTAAAAATTATGACTTAAAAGGTTGGAAAAAGGTAATTTGTACATGGAAAATTCTTTATCAGAAATTTTCTTGTGGCATTTATCACTTATAATGTGTATTATAATTAATTTACGTATATGCCATCTGTCTTCCAGACAGTATGTACCTCAAGGGCAGAATCCATATAAATTGACATTGGAACATCTCAAAGTTTAACATTAAGATTTGCACTAAATAACTTGCTTACATATAGTGACAAAAGGAAGGACAAAAATGTGGATAAGAGTAAGCTGAATGACAGAAACAAAAGAGAAAGAAAAATAAAAAGAGATGGGGGAAAGAGTAGGGGTAAGAATTTGAAACCACATGGAAGAGAATAGCTGAATACAAGTGTTAGCATTTGGGGGAGCACTTGTCTTGGACAATTTTGAGAGAGACAACATGTTATTATGTGAGATAAAAACTATGAGCAGTAATAAAGAGGCGTGCATTTGCACAAAGCTATCCATAAGCTTTTAGTTAAAACTCTGATGTTATTTATGTTATCAGTCACACAGATGTTTTAATCTAACACTACTCACAAACTTAGAGGCACCCTCTTATATATTTTTAAATTTTTTATTTCACTTTCTTGGCAAATATCTAGCAGTTAGTATAGAAAACAGAGACAAGAAGTTCATATTCCCTTTATACTTCCTCCTTTTGCAGGTGGAAAGGAAGCACACTGTTATTAAGTTTAATAATCAGAAGTTAACCTCAGTATGTTTGGAATTTTTCATGTGATATCTAAGCACAGATGTCTACAATTTTCCAAGGGGATTCTCCCATCCACACTTTGTGATTGAGTGTGAAATTTCTTAAGAATTCATGGCCAGATGCAAGTTATTAGCATATGACTAACAAACCTGATTGAAATATGAAATATATGTACTTAGATATTTATCAGACCATCAGTAAATATCCAAGGATTTTCTTGACTCTTGTCTTCTATGTGGCTTCCATTCTATGAGGCATTATTGGAAGATGCAAAGGACTATGCCATTTCTCCCAAAACCCTAATATCTATTTGAAATGACGTGATAAATAATGGGGCTATACATAAACAGAAGCAATGCACTATAATTAATTGGAAGAATAATCTGAGACACATGATGGCTAGAAAGAGTTATCCTGGTAGAATCAGATACATCAAAAATTAGAATATAAACCTGGACTTGAATCACGTAGGACTTATATAAGTCATTGAAATTTTTGGAAGAAATTTCATGATTTCAGACCAATTGAAATAATGACACAACAACATTAGCTGGAATGAGAAGACTGCTTATACAACTATTAGAAAACTGGCCTGAGAAGAGTACAGATTTTAACTCAAAGAGTTAAACAAAGAACAAAATTAAAAAACTAAGTATAAAAATTATTGAAGACTTTAAAAATTAAAGAAATGAATAATTATCCTTCTAAGACTTATCAGGGCAGGTCACAATTTATCATTTAATTGAATTTAACTAAACAAACATTTAGGATTTGTGCACCTGTTTCAATGTATCTGTGTGTGGGGTGGGGTGGGGTGAAGGCAATGTAGTTACTGTATGTATTTTGTGTTTGTTCTCTTTAAGAACGTATCAAGTAACCAGGATAATGATTATCACTTAATAACCAAATATGTGGGTTTATTTGTTTTGTTTGTTCTTGCTTCATACCAAACCATTATCTGTAATATATGTAGAGGCCACTCTCACATTTTACCATGTTTACTTCCTTAATTGACTTATATTTTAAAAATAACAGTGGTAAAACTCTTCAAATACTAGTGGGTTAAATGAATCAGTCCACTCAGAGTTATTCTGTCATCTAAAGATATGATCAAAATTGAGTTCCTAGGAAGTAAATTGTTAGCAATCTTACTTGAAGCATTTCTGTCTTGTAACCAGGATCTACACTTGCTTAAGTTTCCTACATGCTATGAGTGTTGTTAGTACTACCATTTTTTTGGTGGATTCAATCTATTTCGCTTGCCATAGTTTATCAAATAATCAGTTCAGCAATCATTTCTGTGTTCCAAAATGTATTAGATAATAATTATATAATGTATTTAAAAGACAATTTTGGGGGCGCCTGGGTGGCTCAGTCGGTTAAGTGTCCGACTTCGGCTCAAGTCATGATCTCACGGATCATGGGTTGGAGCCCCGCGTGGGGCTCTGTGCTGACAGCCAGCTCAGAGCCTGGAGCCTGTTTCAGATTTTGTGTCTCCCTCTCTCTCTGACCCTCCCCTGCTCACGCTGTCTCTCTCTCTCTCTCAGAAATAAATAAAATATAAATAAATAAAAGACCATTTTATTTTAACCATTTAGTCTATTTATTGATTCAAAAACCTCAGTATTATCCATTCAACGTTTTGTTTGATGGATCATAATTTTTTCTTAAAATAGATATCAGGAAAATCATGAATTCCTTATTTCAAGATATTATAATATCCTACATAGATATTAGCTCAACTAGGTTCAGAGCCCCCCTGCCACAGACACACACCAAGCTTTTTTATTTATACTTGATTTAAAACATGCCACGCTCAGTAGCTAATCTACATTAGGTGGGAACTGTAACTTATCAGGATTCTTGATGCACTCTCTGGTATAGTTATAAAATTGATGATAAGATTTTTTAAATCTCACCATATTCATATATTTCCATATTTAATAGAATTTTACATGTTGAATGTCAAAGACAAATTCAGCAGCACCTGTGAGTAGTTGAGGCACAGAAGCCAGACCCCCCCTTGGCTATAGGTCTCTGTGAGGCAAACTGATGAAACAATACAGAAGATTAGCATGCAAAATGCATGAGCTCAGAGATTTACCAGGGATTATAGATTGTCAATATTACTTAATTTTTTAAACCTTGGATATATAATGAAAATATATAGAAAAGAATTCTAATCACTGAATAAAGGCAGAAAACAATACTGGAAAACAAAATTACATTTATAAAAAGAAGCACAAAGAAAGTTTAATCAAGGATGAATCTAATTGGATTCTAAACATACTGGTAATAGAGAACTATGAGTTTATTCATATATGAGAAGCAGAAGAAAATTGTTTCCAAGAACCAGGAAAAACAATAAAATACTAAAAACTAAAAACAAAACTTATTTATAGGAAACACTCAAAGATATTGGTAATTAAGGATGATACATTCATATTGCTGATTATATACCCCAAGGATAGGTAAAAGGGACCAAAAATGTCTATATACTCCTCCAAAAATAGAAATTTGAATATGATGTGTAGATTTTTCCATTGTAAGTTATGTTGTGAATTTTCATTAAATATATTCAGAAAATAATAGCTGGCATTTTTCTTGTAAGTCATATTGTTGCCTGCAGATAGATTTGTATTATTTTATTCTTAATTGATCATTCTCTATTAAAAGTGCTTGAAAACACCGAAGATGACCATTTCCAATGAAATCAGAAATCACCGGCATGCCAACCCCCATATCTCTTAAGGAACTAAAAACATTCAGCCGTGAACAACATAGGTTACAACAAAAATGTTTGGGCCAGGCTGATGACAGTCACAAATTGTGTGGAAACAAGCCATTTATTTTCCATGGGAGCTGACAGATGAGGCTACAAGGCAGGCCTTTAAAAGAAGCAGTCACCACTGTAAAATGTTTTATAAATGCCAGAATGAACAGTTGGAGCCACAGCTACCTTTCCAAGTTAGTCACAATTACAGCAATTTCCTGGTAGTGTCTGAGAGAAACAGAAGGCAGTAACGGACCGTGAAGCTCCACTCTTTCCCTTCAAAAGCCAGGAACAGGAAGGCGCTGGTCAGCCTGTGTATTACTAATTTTCATGTCCAACATATGGCTTAACACAATTAAGACCAAAGATGGAATGTTAACCCTGGTCCTTAAATGTAGCATTGCCCCTCAAAGCATATGTCTGCTAACACACCATCACTTTGCCATGTAAGACTAAAGGAATATTAAAAATTCCTGTGCCCATTGAATTACCAAGTGTTTAAATTTTGTCTTTCTCTTTTAATTTCCAACATTTAGAACTTTGATTGGGCAACTGTGTTCATGATGTGAGTAACAGAACAGGACTATTATACTCATTTTCTAAAAATCAATATTTTTCCCTGAGTTATTATGACATTTTTCCAATCCCTGGGCTCTTCTCTTGTGAAGATAAATAATGTGAAATTTCTGATTGAATACTGAAATGATTTTACATTCCTACAGGTAGTTAAATCATGTTAAACAAATGCAAGAGGCTAATGGTTGCTAAGTGGTTTGTTGTTGATTTTGCTGTTTGCTTGTTCATTTTTAATCATGAGACATTAGTGCATAGAATTATATGGTTTCCCTAAAATGAAATGTCAGCTTTTTTCTTTTTTGCCAGATTACAAAAGTGGAATGTGGAAGTCTTAATAAAATTTACTGTTTTAGGGGAAAAAATCAGGCAAAACCTATATCATAATGAAGTTACTTGTTTCTGGCGGTGATTCAAAATATTCACTTTGAGCATAATATTTAGCAAAACAAGCATGCATCAAACAACTAAATAAGTAAAAAGCGAGATTTCTGCGAAAGAATATCAATCTACATCTATAAATCTGGAAAACTACACAGAAGATCTTGCCATTCAGCCTATTTCGATAATTTATATTTATCTCTAGTAACCAGATGAAAGCTGTAGAGCTCTGTCCAAATTTTCACATGGCTCCACTGATTAAAGAAGTTTACTTCAATCTGGTCCTTTGGCATATAGAACCTTAGCCTTAGGATATTGGAACTATGGATTTTTTTTAAAATGGAGAGTATTATATGAACTATGATGTTCTTTTATGAACTAAAACATTGAAAAAATCAGAGATTATACAGAAATTTTCTTTTTTATATTTTTATTTAAATGTTTATTCATTTTTGAGGAAGAGAGTGTAAGCAGGTGAGGGTCAGAGAGAGAGGGGGACAAAGGATCTGAAGAAGAATCTGAGCTGACAGCAGCAAACCCCATGCAGGGTTTGAACTCATAAACTGTGAGATCATGACCTGATCCGAAGTTGGACACTCAACCAACTGAGCTGCCCAGTTGCCCATATGCAGAAATTTTCTATTGATACCTGGCATTTGTTGAAATGCTTTGATACTTCTTGTGTCCCCAGAGATATTTAAGAGACTATTATATAGATTATAACTCTGATAATGATTGTAGTGTTGAAGAGTTGACACATGCATTCTCAAGGCAACTCAAGGGTCAGCACTAACAAGTGTCATCTACTGTGAGATAATGTATGTGAAAATACTTTGTAAACAGTTTATTATTTTTTTCATCCCAATAATATTCCGTGTTACCTTTCTTAACTTAGCTGCCATATGCTTTGGGGAATTGGTCCAAGATCAAGTGATAGACTATGATCTGACCTGGACAGTCATGCTCAGTCATCTCCTTTGTCGATGATCTACCAGAAACCCAGACTTGAGCTTAATCATTGTTAATAAATGGGAATGTGATACAGCTGTTGTGAATGATAGGCAAGGGGAAGCATACTAGATATTTATGAATAAATATTATTATTGACAAAAGAAAGTTAAGAGGAAGAAATGGGTCTTAATCTGCTCAATGTTGCCTTATGCAAATGAAAAGTTTATAAAAACTGAGCCAGTGCTACTAGAATGAGTAAGAGGTGATACACAGAAGATACATGTCCAGAAAATTACAGAGAAATGGGATCACAATGCCTGAATTAAGTTCAAAGACTGCTTGCCTAACATCAGAACTCCAATTGTATGAGCTACTCAGCCTCCTTATTTTAAATTCATTTTTGAGTTTTTTGTAACTATTAGTAAAACTTCTATAGCAATCAGTGTTATATAAAGGTAGTGATAAATAGATAGGAGCAACATATCTTTCCATTGTGATATTGAAACAATAATAGCCAGGCTAAAATTTGAAATAGTCTAAAAGTATGATGACACATGGAAATAATACTCAACTATATTAATAGATGCTGTATCCAAATTATATATCTTTTCTGGAAAGTAATGGAGTTAGACACTATACAAAGAGAAGGATATGGAAAACTAAGTCATTGTCACATTAACATTACATCTGTAGACTCTAAACCTATCCTTCTAATGAAGGTGTGATTAGCCCCCCTCTTTTACATTCAGTCAATAATGTAATAAAACTACAATCATGTATATGCAAACAAGAATTATTGGCAAACTGATTTGAATATTTTAATAGGTAAAACTCCCAGAAACAAAACCTTTCATCACAAAAGGATGATGCAAGTTTCCTTGCATCTGTCTGCAAGTTTCCTTTGACTTTACACAGAATATAAATTCACTCATTAATTTTCAAACTTTTCAAATATTTAAGGCTTCTATTTATATTATTGTATCTAGTAGAGAGCATGAAAATATGAGTGTTCCAAATAATTGAAGGGTAAAGATAATGACAGGAGAAAATTATTTTAGATTTTGTATTTCTAAGTTGAACATAGATGCTGAACAGTATTTTATTTCTAAAGAAGAAACTAAGCAACATAATGAGATTAGTTATTATGATTATTAAAAATATATATTTGATGAAATACCAAATTTAAAGGCATTTTTTAAAACCTACCATTTCTCTTAAAGATTTTATTTTTAAGTAATCTCTACACCAAACGTGGGGGTTGAATTCATGAAACCAAGATAAAGAATCACATGCTCTTCCAACAGAACCCAGACAGGTGTCATTTTTATAAGAAACAGCAAAAATATCCTGAAAATAAATTATCTAAATTGTTCATTCATCATTATTGATGGTATGAACGTAATAATTAGTAATAATAATCACTGAAATATTTAAAAAATGGTTTATGTACATACAATCCTAAAAGTAGCTCTAGAAATTAATAAGATTAAAAGAGAAACTCAGAAATGTATATGACTTCTCCATAACATATAATTGATAGTTAAGACTCAACTAGGTTTCTGATATAATACCTTAAAAATATGGATGAATTTTCCAAAATTCAAAAAGAGAAGTATTCTGTATTTACATGACTATATAAAATGTTTTCCTTTACCAGTTTATATATGTCAGATATATGTTATAATAGAAGTTACATAACTAGAAATAGGACAAATAATTAAGAATTAAATGTGTCTTTTCTTTTTAAAAAAAAATTAATGTTTTTATTTACTTCTAAGAGAGAGAGAGACAGCGTGAGCAGGGGAGGGTCAGAGAGAGAGGGAGACACAGAATCTGAAACAGGCTCCAGGCTCCGAGCTGGCTGTCAGCAGAGAGCCCAATGCGGGGCCGAAACCCACAAACCCTGAGATCATGACCTGAGCCGAAGTCGGACGCTTAACCAAACGAGCCACCCAGGCGCCCCTAAATGTGTCTTTTCTTACACTAAAGTCCCAAGGTTATACCTGTTTGAAATTATGTCATAAGTAATTGAAATGAATACTTCAGTGTCAAAGTTTTTTTGAGTATAATGTTTACTCCTTTACTTTTAAGACTTTTTTTTCTATATGACACTTTCACTTATTTTATATTTAACCCCATCATTATGTAAGTTATAATGAAGTTCAAAAACATTTCTAAACCAGTCAATATCAGGTTTTGGTTTACTTTTAATCAGCAACAGATCTTTTTTAAATTACCATTTAATCAACTCTGAATATATAGTTAATTCTCACCGAAAATGTCACTGTCTATTGGTCATAAAGCTAGGGTGAAACAGAAAGAATGTGTTTTATGATCAATCTCCCTATTACTAAAAATCTATTGTGCCAATAACGATGCTATGGGTGCAACAGAGCAAATTGCATTTGTTTTCAAAGACCATTTCATTTTATTCAGTAGTATCATTTATGGATAACTGGAGACAAAAAAGAAGCAGTGATTGGTTTTGTGTCATAAGTTAATTAGACATTGTCTAAGCTAACCAGAATGAAAACGGAAATTTTAAGAAAACAGAGCAAAAGTGCTAGCGTAGATACTCACAATACAGTTAATCATGTCTTGTAGGCACCTACTTAATGTTTAAGACAGTGTTCTACCCTTTAGGTGACAGAAAATGTATATGAAGCATTGCCAAAGCATCATTATTCCCCAAAACTCCATATAAATGAAAGTTTGTATTTTCCTGTTCAAGTTTTCTTACAATTATGGTGAATATCAACAATAATAGAGAACAGTGTCTGTATTTTCTACTTCTCAAGAATATTCTGCCCAGTGTTGCAGAGATATAGGCAGTAACTAAATACTTATTTCTAATCATCACTATCACCAAACTCTGCCCTCTTATTTCCATCTTTTACCAAATGAAAGAGAAGTTACCAAGAAAAGTAAAGTCTTGGCCAGATTATTCTGGATTGTCTGTACATGCCATCCACATTTCACCAATAATTGCCAGTCTCCATGCCCTGTGTAGACATGGCAAGTAGGTCATTTTTGGTAATTCATTACTTCATATGAAACTCTTGTGCCATCTTTTCCATATGAGAAAAAGAACCCAAATCATTGTACTATAAAATGTTTTATAGAGAGTCAATTTTCAGAACAATTATTTTCAATTAATACATTTGAGCATTCAAAACTATGTTTACTTTTCCAAATGTACTTCTGAAATTTTGTATTTTACTCAAGATACATTTATTTCCTTACATGCAGAATTATAACATTTTTATGGAAGTATGACAATATAAAAATATTTGCAGACAGCATACTAAAAAGCTTCCTCTTCAGATATGGAACAAGAAAACAAATTCAGATAGATTTAAGTACCAGTGGCACATTTACTAAAACCAAAAACTATGTGTTTAAGAAATACAGAGATAAGCATTCATTCCCCTTGATCTATGGAATTTTTGTAGAACAAATAACTTAAAAAATATTGTTCATTTCAAATTCTGCATGTAACCAGAAAACTGAAATTCTCTTCCTTAACTATAAAAATTTCAGGATTTGATTTTTTTGTAGTATTCAATATCTTATATCTTTTCTCTCTCATAAGAAAGATTTCCTTAGAAGAATACAGATCTTCTTGCCCTAAACTAATTAATTATAAAGATATTAATTGCTAAATATTATTTTCTTTGGTACTGCACTAGGCTGAACTCTGTCTTGAATGGGTTGATTTGATATCATGTAGACCCAACTAGGAAAGTCCAGAATTCCTGTTAGTTTTTCTTCTGTGAAGCAAAATTTATATGCTCTTAATGAACAACAAAAAAGGCATACCTCATATAAGCTTCAATCATTGAGACTGGGAGGAAAGAAAGAAAGAAAGAAAGAAAGAAAGAAAGAAAGAAAGAAAGAAAGAAAGAAAAAAAAAAGAAAGAAAAAAAAAGAAAGAAAGAAAGAAAAAGAAGAAGGAAGGAAGGAGGGAAGGAGGGAGGGGGGAGGGAGGGAGGGAGGAAGGAAGGAAGGAAAGAAAAGAAAGAAAGGAAGAAAGAAAAGAAAGGAAGAAAGAAAGAAAGAAAGAAATGGAATAGTAAGAGAAAAAGTTCCTGTACCCTGGGTGTCAAAGAATTCAATGTCAGTAGCAAGGTTAATTTGATTTTAGATGCTTTCACCTGAACCAGAAATTCTGAGTTAACGCACAAGGAAAGATAGTCTATGATTATCTAATATAGAAAATTTACATTTTTATGTAGTGAGGCCTATAGTCAGCAAAGCTAAACAAGTTCATATTCCGATGCACATATTCTGCTCCAAATATATACCAGTGATAAATTTAAAATATTTAAAACCAGGGTCACCTTGTTGACTCAGTCAGTTGAGAACCCTCTTCAGCTCAAGTCATGATCTCTCAGTTTGTGAGTTGGAGTCCCCATGCCCCATGGGCTCGCTATTGTCAGTGCCTCCTTTGGATCCTCTGTCTCCCTTCCCAGCTCATTCTGTGTGTCTCTCTCTCTCAAAATGAAGAAAACATTAGAAAAAAAAAAAGCTTACAACCAAAAAGCCATATTGGACTATAAGACACAGTCAAAACTAAATAAACTAGAAAAAAAAAAATAGAAAAGTGCAACAAGCATGAATTCACAGTCATGTTGGGCTCCTTGTAAAGACATTGACTTTATGGAGGTAACAAGCCAAAGGTACTCTATAGGTAAGAGAGCAGAATTAAGTTCAATGCTTGAATACTGAGGTTAGGGCAAGATACGCCCTTTCTTTCCCCATCCTCAAGAATGGATGATGAATAAAACTTCCAGCGCAATCGCAGTGGTTATTGCTTACCGGAAGCTCAAGGTTTGAGGAGATAGGAACGCCCATAAACAAACTTTTGCAGTTTCTGTGATATCAATAGAAGGTAGGAACTCAAAGACACATTTTAAAAAGTGTCATAAATAGAGGGCCTGAGCGATAAGTTGCAGAAAAATCTAAATAAGGAAGAGTGAGGATAGGGAGAAATAAATAAAAAAGAAAGAGAAAGTTAAAAGTAAAAAAACAAATTAAAAATAAGTCAACAAAAGGAACTGCAAAACGTGTGAAACAAAACTGTAGGAAACACAACAGTCAAAATGGAAACTTGGAATAGTAAGCTAACATTACAGAAGCATCTGAAAAGCTTTTGAATATGTTTATTATGAAAATGTTTGAAGTTCCATAAACATTGTAAAAATAAGAAAACAGGTAGAAGTGAAACAAGAGATGCTGGATATGGGAAACATTTAGAAAGGATCATCATTGAAAAAAATATACAATAGTCATGATAATTCTATCTCTATAGTGTCACAGCCAAAAGTAGTGATTTAGAAAACATTACAGAGGAGGGGTGCCTGGGTGGCTCAGCCATTTGAACCTGACTCTCGATTTTGGCTCTGGTCATGATCTCACAGTTCATGGGTTTGAGCCACACATCAGGTTCCATGTTAACAGCATGGAGCCTTCTTGGGATTCTCTCTTTTCTCTCACTCTGCCTCTCCTCTGGTCACTCTCACTTGTGATCTCTCTCTCTCTCTCACTCACCTTCTCTCTCTTCCTCTCACAATAAATAAATAAAATTTAAAAAATATTTTACATAGGAATTTCTTTAGAACACAACACTGATGTAGAAATAGAAAGCAGATATAGTTTTCTGTATGAAAACTTACTGGATATGGTAAAGAGATTGAATTACTCTAATTCACATGTAATAGATGTCACAGAAGACTAGAATAAAATATGGTTGAAAATAATTTGGTTGGGGTGCCTGTGTGGCTCAGTCGGTTAAGCATCCGACTTCGGCTCAGGTCATGATCTCACGGTCTGTGGGTTCGAGTCCCGCATCAGCAACTGTGCTGATAGCTAGCTCAGAGCCTGGAGCCTGCTTCAGATTCTCTATCTCCCTCTCTCTCTGGCCCTCCCCTGCTCATGCTGTCTCTCTCTCTCTGAAATAAATAAAAAACATTTTAAAAAGTTAAAAAAAGAAAAATAATATGGTAAAAGACATAATAAGTAAGACTCTATCTTTGAAAGAAACAATTCAAAGAAAAAATAATCACCAATAGGCAACTACAGGGAAGACTCTCAAAGCTATTATACAAATAAAGGAAGCCATACATAAGAGACTACTTACTGTAAAATTTCATTTACATAGATACTAGGATAATGATATATGTCAGAAAGAAAAGATCTGTCACTGAAGTGTTTTTAGAAGGATGTCATCCACTAAGGATTTCCTGTAGTAAATAGAACCTGGGATTTATGAAGCTATATCACCTTCTGGAATAGAGATGTTAGCGATATAAAAATATCTTGCAATTAAAATGTTTCTTGCTGTTTGAGAAATCACACAACCTTCACTTAAAACTCATTTAATCTGGGAAGTAAGAGCACAGTTTGCTGAGAAGGAAGGACCACAGGAACAACCTTTGTCTCCATGAAGCTGTCTCTTCTTTCTCTGAACCTTTTAATTGCTTTTGTCTTTGAAATTATTTAGAGAAGATTGACTCTGGGGAAGTTATCTGATTTGTATGCTTCAGATATGATCATCTTATCGTGTGTAATCCTCAGTGGTATGGAAATATAGTTTTATATATTATAATCATATATTTGGAAACTTAAGATATACTCTTTAACTCATATTAAAGAAGAAATCACAATGGAAATTATAAGATTTTTTAAACAATGATGAACACACAACATGTGAAAAATTTCAGGATGTAGCTAAAATAATATAGATAGATAGATAGATAGATAGATAGATAGATAGATAAAAGATAGATAGATAGATATCTAAAGGATACTCATGCCAGGATGGCAAGTAAAGAACTATAGGAAAAACTTACAGAAGAACATGAAAAACATTAAATGTGTAAAAGGACAGAAGAAAAAACTTAGGAACACTAATGAAGATAGACACAAAGATGACTTTTTTCTTAATAAAGTGGATGGAATGAATTAGTTTAAACTGCAGGAATTCATCAGTATTCCACTGCTTGCCATCAAAAAGCTATTTTATTCATTTTACCATAATTATAGCAACCAACATTAGAAAGGGAATAAAAAAGGAACAGTTATAAAAGAGATTGAAGTACAGGGTTTAAATATTAGAAAATACTATGAATAAATATATGACTATAAATTTGAAACAGAAAATTGACATTTTATGAACAAATATTTATTAGCATAATCTTTCAGGAAGAAGTAGCATAACTTTTTAAAACTACATTTAAAGAAATTTGCTGGTTTTAAAACATCCCAATGCCCGAGTAAAAGTCACTGAATATATAGTATTTTAAACTATGTTGTACCAAGTCTCTAAAGTACAGTTAATCTCATGTTTCACAATTGCAGTGTAGAGAATTAAAGTTGAACATAAATAGGGAATGTTACCCAATTCATTTTATGAAGGTAGAATAAAACAAGAACAGAACAAGAACAGAAAATATTATTAAAAGCTCATTTAGGAACCTAGATATAAAATACTAAATAAAATAATAGGAAGTCAAATTCTACCGCAGTGTATTAAAAATGCATCATTGTCAAGTAGAATTTATCTTGTGAATGTCAACTGGAGAAGCATTTGTCAATATCTAATAAAATTGAAGGCGAGCATAAGAAAAACCATTCTTGTTGTCCTGCTATTTTGCTGAAGTATATACCATTAAAATCAAATTTATACATATATATAATGAGACTTATATTAGAAAGTTCATTGCAATATTGTTTGTGAGGTATTAGGAATGCTGGCAATATAGAAGAAAATCTGCATGTATTTTATAGAATAATAAAGTAATAAACAAATTCATATGCAATAACAATGAAAATATAATTGGCCAGAGCTGTCTATCTTGATATGGTTAAATATAAAATGTGTGTACATATATTTTTTAACTAAAAACTTAAATTGCCAGGGGCACAAAGATTATACACATTCAGTGGAAATGCATAAGAATGAAAAACTCAAGTTCAGCATGGTGTTTACCTTTCGGTAGCCATAGAGAACAATGAAACATAGGAAAGATATACGGAAATCTTAAATTATTTGTAAATTCTTATCTTTTTATTTGAAAAAATATATATAAATATACAAAATGTATATATTTGAGAAAGCTGATGGTGAGCATATGACTGTTACCATTTTTTGAATATTTTGGAATATTGTATTACAAAAACTGTTAAAAATTAAAAATGAGTCCATTAACAGTTTTGTGAAAATAATACTTTTTTAAAAATTAGGATTTTTAGGTGGTTTATATGCTTTCAAATAAAAACAAATCCAGAATTAGGTAAAGAGAAACTTTATTTGAAATAATTATTAACATAAGGTAAAAGGAGGGGTGCCAGGTGGCTCAGTTGGTTAAACGTCCGACTTTGGCTCAGGTCATGATCTCATGGTTTGTGGGTTTGAGCCCCACGTCTGTCTCTGTGCTGACAGCTCAGAGCCTGGACCCTGCTTCAGATTCTGTGTCTCCCTCTCTCTCTCTGACCCTCCCCTGCTCATGCTGTCTCTCTCTCCTGCTCTCTCTCTCAGAAATAAAAAAAACATTAAAAAAAATTTTTAAATAAAGTAAGGAAAAAGGAGACTATTGCAATAGGGAGAAAGCCCCACTATAAGATCTGCAAGTGTCTCCAAGTTTGGGCAGAAAAAAGGCTTTTCTTCTCTAGACAAGGGTAAACAAGGCGAGGAATAATGCAGCAGGGGTAATTGGAAGAGGTGGGTGGTGTGAGGAGACAGATGATCACGGAGTGTCTTTTCCTGAGATCAACATGAAGGATAATCCTGGCTCAGGCTGTGGGTGGGCCAAAGTTTAAGGATCTAAAGGAACAAGAAACTGAACTAAATGTTAGTTAGATCTGGTATTTAGCCCCTGTTAGTCAGCACAAACAGTTCAGCTATTAATTTGTGAAGCAAAGAATAAAAATTTGGCAAGTATGATTAAAAAGGGGTCGTCTGCAAACTCTAAGTGGAAAAGAGATTCTTTGCAGTAAACTATTTCCAGGAACACTTAAATTGGAGGATTGTTTTTTTGTTTTTTGTTTTTTGGGTTTTTTAAACCATTATTCTCTTCAGAACCACAGATCTCAGGCAAAGAGGAAAACCATCAGTATTTGGAAGTCGGTAAATGGTAATCTTTGTATAAGACTTTTACAAAACCTATTGGGAAATTTTCTTTTTTTTAAATTTTTTAATTTTATTTTTATTTTATTATTTTATTTTTTTCACAGTTTATTGTCAAATTACTTTCCACATAACACTCAGTGCTCATCCCCACAAGTGTCCTCCATGCCCATCCCTCCTCCCCCCAACATCCATCAGTCCTCAGTTTTTGTCAGCATTCAAGAGTCTCTCATGGTTTGCCTCTCTCCCTTTCCCCCACCATTTCCCCCCTTCTTCTCCCCCTTGTTCCTCAGTCAAGTTCCTCCTAATCCTCCTATACGTGCAAACATATAATATTTGTCCTTCTCTGCCTGACTTATTTCGCTCAGCATAACACCCTCAAGGTCCATCCATGTTGCTACACATGGCCAGATTTCATTCTTTCTCATTGCCATGTCGTATTCCATGGTATAGATAAACCACATCTTCTTGATCCATTGGTCCGTTGATGGACACTTAGGCTCTTTCCATGTTTTAGCTATTGTGGAGAGTGCTGCTATGAACATTGGGGTACATGTGCTCCTATGCCTCAGCATTTCTGTATCCC
>NW_024081120.1:59353-182776 GCF_003009895.1 Hyaena hyaena
GACTTATTACAACCAACCCCTCAGAAATACAAGCAATTATCAGGGAATACTATGAAAAATTATATGCCAACAAATTGGACAACTTAGAAGAAATGGACAAATTCCTAAACACACACTCACTACCAAAATTCACACAGCAAGAAATAGAAAACCTGAACAGACCCATAACGAGTGAAGAAATCGAATCAGTGATCAAAAATCTCCCAACAAATAAGAGCCCTGGACCTGATGGCTTCCCTGGGGAATTCTACCAGACATTTAAAACCGAATTAATCCCAATTCTTCTCAAGCTATTCCAAAAAATAGAAATCGAAGGAAAACTCCCGGACTCATTCTATTGGGGAATTTTCTTGATCCACTCTTTTAAGTAAAGCAAAGTTTACCTTTCTTTTTCTAACATAACAAACTAGGTCAAACTGGAAAGAGAGTTGAAGTGGAAGATCTATGTCACAGGTCTCAAACTCACAGCCAGATCAGGGCAACCGAGTTATTAGTAAGAGCTGGCTCAGTTTGTGTTGCTTGTTTGATTAGTTCATGCATTTTGTTTGTTTGTTAGTAGATTTGACCAAATTTAGGTTGGTGTGCTTTCTCCATTTTGCAATGAAAATCCACAGCCATAAAGCCTTCCCTGGCTGTCTCACAAATTCATGTTTCTTTCCTGGCCATGGATGGATTTGAGTTCTCAACCCCTAGTCTACATCTAAATCAAGCTAAGTTGAGAGTTTTAGAAACAGAAGCCTGAATGTCACTATTTTCATATAATTACTTTGAGACCATTTGAAATTGAAAGATCCTTTGAACTCTAAAACGTTTAACCCTCAGTCTGTATTTTAGTAAAGACACTTCCTGAGAACAAGATCTTAAATTATGAAATGACGGAAATAAAGTTATTGAAGACATTTATAATACTATAGGTAATTTGTTTACTTAAAAACTGTTTTCCAGATTAAAGAATATAAAAACAAAATAGGGTATAAAAATACATTCAATCTATTTTTCTCCCAGTAGATAAAAGTTTTAAAAATACACCCCCAAGAAAATGTGATATCTAGTTTAAGCATGAACATATCTGTACTATTCTGCAGAACAGCAGTACAAAAATGATTAAATTTGAAACACTATTAAATTTTTAAAGAATCAAGTTTAAAAGCACTATAGAACCATTGCAGCAAGAGAGTAAATATCTAGATAGATGCTTATAATTTGTCTTAGGCTAACATAAACCATTTAAAGACACTTTTGTTCATGCTTTTGTAATATAAATACAAACTCAAATGTAAGTATATAAAATACTGTTTACTTATGAGAGTCTTAAATACCTATTTTTTATTTAAGGATATATTTATAGTAGCATTTTACCATTCTTTTAAAACTTTTATTATTTACTTTTAAAAGATTTTTTTAATAATTAAAGATTGGGTCGCCTGGGTGGCTTAGCCGGTTAAGCATCCGACTTTCGCTTAGGTCATGATCTCGCGGTTTGTGGGTTCGAGCCCCGCGTCGGCTCTGTGCTGACTGCCAGCTCAGAGCCTGGAGCCTGTTTCAGTCTGTGACTCCCTCTCTCTCTGACCCTCCCCTGCTCACGCTGTCTCTCTCTCTCTCCTAGAAATAATTAAAAAAATTTTAAAAACCCTAAAGATTAAAACAATGACTTAAAAATTAGTGTTATCACACACAGTTAAGTATTGGAGAAGAAATATTTATTGATTTTTTTGCTTCCATGAGTCAAAATACATTATAAATGTCTCACTCTCTTTTTGCAAAGAAAATGTGTCTTTTCTGCAAAGTCAATAAAATACTGTTTCAGTGGGAAATTGGGTTGGTGTAGAATGGAGGCCAACTGCTGATAAGGGAGACAAAGATACTACAGTAACTACTGCTTTATGTCAAACCTCCATTGTGCCCATCCTCATAACAATTTCTTCTCCACTCCCAACATGCACAATAAACTTGATTTCTAGCTTTGTCTTGAATAATTTACTACTATAAACACCAATTTCTATATGATTTTACAATACAATCCAGCCAATAAATTGTTACATAATGGAAAATAACATGCCACACCATTAATTACACAGTTTGATAAAAGTGAATTTGCACACAAAAATAAAATAATAAGTCTATTTTACATATCTAACAGTATAAATAAGATAATGTACATGAAATCACTGTGTAAACCACCATGCCCCCTACCAATCTTAAGACCTTATGGAATAAGTTGCTCTGTAATGCACTTAGATACATTACCAGCCTTACATTCCATCATGAATTGTATTCAATTTTGAATCCCAAGAACTTTACATAATATTTAATATATAACAAGGGTTCCATAAATGTTACAGAATGAATAAATAAATCAATACAATTACTTTTACTATGTGATCCTTGGCTTACTCTTCATTATAAAAATTCCAATTCATCAGAAATGTAAGCATTCATTTAAATAAGATAATGAATGCAATCTATCTCATACAGTGCCTGCCATCTTACAATAACAGCATCAGATATGTCTGTTACTGCAGTTAGAATACCTGGTATGGAATCAACTACTTTAGTAAGTATATATACACATATATGGTTCTTAATATTTATATTAACCCAAGGGTAAATATTGTAATCATAGTCATTTTAAAGTTGAATAAACAAGCACAGAGAGTTTAAATAACTTAACAAAGGCAGCAGGGTATGTCTCTCTATCCAAAGCTTCGCCTCATTTTAATATACCACATTTCCTGGAGTTGCTCAATAAATGTTTAATGAGTGACGTGACATTAGTAGTTCTTATTAGCTTTAAGTTCCATGTGCAATAATGTAAAAATAATGATAGAAGCTTCATAGTATCATGTTGAGGTTTGAAATAAGAGAAATAAGTGAAAAATACATGAATTTATTCTGATACACAATAGGCTTTATTGAATATTATTTGGCTATATTGAATATTTATTGAATATTATTTATGAATCAGGCAATTAGTAAATACAAATCCTACATTAGCACAAGTTATGAAAATTAAAAACTGAATACCTCCTATAGCCTCATCTCAGGCAGAATATGAATGTATATTTTCATCATATTCTACCTGTTCCCAATCATAATTCCCTAATATCAGATCAACTAATACCCTAGTGTATTCTCCCATAATTTTGGTGTTTCTACTTTTAAATTTCATATAATTTCTTTGTAATATAATTTTACACTCACTCCACAGTCCAGGCTACTTTGAATATTTTCATAGTGTGTGTCCTATAACAAGGAATATTGTCATTCTCATCCAGTGATTTAGTGTAAATAATTGTTGAGTAGTAGTTGTTATATGTACACAAAACAATCAAAATCCTTTCAGAGAGAATCATTCTAATAGACAGCTTTTAAATATTTGTCTATCAGGACTTTTATTTTGACAAGTAACTTTTTGGGGGCATTAGAATTTATCCTCTACTCAAATTCTTATATTCTAGTATATTTATGGTCATTATATTCAGCAAGTGCAAAAATAATAGGCAGAGTTAGCTTCTTAAAAGATGGTTACAAAATGGATATTTTTAACTTCTCAGAATAGAAGAGCAGTGAACTGGAATTTGTTACTTCTTATTGTAGCTTTATAACAGAAGAAGCCATCTTCTTATTCAGAAGATGTACAGTGTACATGGAACTTACATGTACACTGTGAATAAGAAGTGGACTTCTTATTCAGTGTACAAATACTCAAAACCTCTCTTCAGTGCAGACTTTTACTTAAACAAATTTTAGTCCCCACAAGTCATTGGCTCCAGCTTCCAAAACAAAGATAAGATCAGGATTCTCAGGGATTTTCCTCTTGATCCAATATTACAGACAAATGTATACTCTAAACCTGAGATTTTCTTCACCAATTTAATAAAAATTTTAGGTTACTTAGCTTCATTTAACTAAATAAAAGAGGCTTTCAGTTTACCTCAGTTAATAGTGGGGATTAATTATAATTATTCCTGGGGAATTTGGTTCAAATAGTAAATAATTCTAATAGCTGAAATGAAAATGGCTGAAGGATATCAGAACATTGTAATCTGTACCAGAATGGATAATATGTACCAAACCCCCTCCCCCACCTGCCCCCGGTTTCTGGTACATATGAATTAGGCAGACGTATTGGTCTGTATACTGGTAATAGATACATTATTTGTTTAGAGACCTTTCAAAGGTATAATAATTAGTTTCTAATAGCATAAGGTGAGAAAGTTATTGAGGACAAATTCCTAGGTGACTTCATTGCCTAAACATTTCAAGTAAACATATTCCAACACTTTTGATGTATTTTTATCAGTTTTAACTATTATGTAGATGTATTACAGTAAAAATAGGTGAGCAGATTTATACTAAATTTTAAAGTGTAACTACTATAGGACTTGTATTATATCATCAGCAAATACAAAATTATGCTTAATATGTGAAACAATAACTTTAAGGCTCTGCAAAGATCAACATGGACTGTGATTTCAGCAAGGAGAAAAATCAACAAGATGAGCACTAAAACTGTTCTAGTTTTCTGCCAAGAAGAAAATAATCTGTGCTCTTGGTGAATTAAAGAAAAAAAAAAATCAGAGCCAAAGGAGTTATATCATTTATGGGGAGGCCAATGTGGCTAGAATTTCAGGACAGAGGGCTACAGTGGACAGAGCTATGACTATGTTCCAGAAAATTGATAAAACCCCCTTTAGTCTTTGACTAAATACCATCTGTACATACATACAAAAAATTCCCTGAGGTTAGCAAGGAATCACTGTCAGGGAAAACACCTTTATTGGGAAGCTATAAATGAAAAAATCTCAGGGTTCACAAACAACAAAGAATTCCTCATATTTCTTCAGTGAAAGACTTCATCAAATATATGGGACATTCTTGAGAGACCTCAAAGGGGTAACATTATAATATCATAGTATTGTGATTAAAATAGCTCTAGATAAAGGACAACCTTCTGTATACATCTTTATAAAGCAAAACAAAACCAAAAAGCCTTGAAAAAGATCAAGCTAATCTCTAAGTTACATGCTGCTTTAAAATAATACAAAATATTCATCGAACATATGAGAGGTGGCCAGGGAGCCCTCTCAACCAGGCAAGTTGAGATCTGGGAGGGCGTGAGGACCCATACATGGGCAAGTACCATTACTGAGGTCAGTGCAGAGTCCATGAGCAAAAGATGTAAGGGGATTTTATCTGTGCATTTGAATGTTATGTAGTTACAATCAGGGAAAAGGGGGGGCTTGTGGATGGGGACAGTTTTACCACAGAGGTGCAACTGGTTACACGGTCAGGATGCTCACAGCCTGTTGGTGGGGATATCGAGGCATCAGGAGAATATTAAGTTTTAAAATTTTACAATACAAACAGAAAAACATTGTAATGAAGATCCAATAAAATATAGCTACACATGAGAATAAGTAAGCAAATATGACCAATAAACATTTAAAAATTCAGCCAAGAGAGCGAGATCAAGCATTAAAAGACAAAATGGAATTCATAGTAAAGGAGCTGGATAAGTTATTACAAATATTAATGTGTTTTTTTTTTATTTCTAGGAGAGAGAGAGAGACAGCGCGAGCAGGGGAGGGCCAGAGAGAGAGGGAGTCACAGACTGAAACAGGCTCCAGGCTCTGAGCTGGCAGTCAGCACAGAGTCCGACACAGGGCTCGAACCCACAAACTGCGAGATCATGACCTAAGCGAAAGTCGGACGCTTAACCGACTAAGCCACCCAGGCGCCCCAAATATTAAAAAAAATGTTTAATCTAGGATCTAAGGGAAAGCTTATACACATAGAAGAGGGAAATAAAAGATATAACAGATATAACAGAAAAATATTAAACTTTTAAATATGAATAATGCTATATCAAGAATAATACTATGTTAGACAATTAAATTTAGGTATTTGTAAAAAAAAAAAACAAAAAAAAACTATGAATTTGAAGACAGCAACATACATTCCCAGAAAGAATAACAGAGACAAAAAATACTGAAAAGTAAAAAGATATCAGTGATTTTTGAGGTAATATCAATCTGTATGTCATGTGTACAATTAAAATTGGGGAGGAAAATAGAGTAAACTGAAAAGAATAGTGGCGGATATCTTTCAACTTTATGTACAAATTGGAAATTTAGAGATGAAATGATAGCAACCAATCTCAAGAAGAAAAAACACAAAGTCCATCTCCAGAAAACAATCATAATAAATTTGTAAAAATCTAGCTGTAAAGAGAAACAGGTAGGAAAAGAATTATACAAATCACACAGAAAAACAAAGATCTACTAAAAACAAAATTTTTCTTCAGAAAGTACATAAGTGAGAAGGTAATTAAATGACATTTTAAAGTACTGAGGAGACAGAGAAAAATGTAACCTAGAATTCTATATGCAGCTAAAATATCTTTTAAAATTTTCCTTTTCAGAGGAAAAAAATCAGAAAAATTGTTGTTAGCAGATCTGCACTAAAGGAAATGATAAAGGTAGTTTTTATCTTTTTATTTAAAAAAAAATTAATGTTTTATTTATTTCTGAGACAGAGAGACAGCGTGACCAGGGTAGGACTGTGGACTCGAGTTGTGTTACACCCATTCTTGATAAAACCTAACTTGCACAGAAAACGAGATGAGATTGGCATGGAACCCATGAACTGTGGGATCATGACCTGAGCTGAAATCGGACACTTAACTGACTGAGCCACCCAGGAGCCCCAAAAGGTAGTTTTTAAAACAGAAAGAAATATAAATAAAAGTGCTATCTACCAACAGAAATGAACAGTGTTAGTAGTGGTAAATATGTGACAAAATGTCAAATAATTCTTTTTCTTTTTTTAAAAAAAGAGAGAGAGAGACAGAGTGCAAGTGGGAGAGGGGCAGAGAGAGGGAGTCACAGAATCAGAAGCAGGCTCCAGGCTCTGAGCTATTCACACAGAGCCCAATGCAGGCCTCAAACTGATGAACTGAGAGATCATTACCTGAGCTGAAGTTGGACGCTCAACCAGTTGAGCTACCTAGGTGTCCCAAATAAGTATTTTTCTAATTAAGCATTTATTTAAAAGACAATTGAATATTTAAATAAAAAATACATGTTTTGGAGCATCTGGACAGCTCAGTCAGTTAAGCTCCTGACTCTTGGTTTCAGATCAAGTCATGATCTCATGGTTTGCAGGTTTGAGCGTTGTGTCTGCCTCTGAGCTGGCAGTGCAGAGCCTGCTTGGGATTCTCTCTCTCCCTCTCTCTCTTGCCCTCCGTTGCTCACACCCTCTCTCCCTCAAAATAAATTAATTAAATTTAAAACTTTTAAAAATATGTTTTATGTTTAAAACATGCATATTTAAATGCATTATTATAGCACATAAGGTAGGAAATGAGGGATATTATTAATATATAATGTTTCATATTCTATGTAAAGAAAATTATGATGATCAAAGTTATATTCAGTGAATTATGGAGTAATTGCTAAAAATACAACAGTAGGACTAGTAAGACAAAAGTAGAGAACAAATGAAATATTAAAACAATATTCAGTTCAAGTCATGGTAGGAAGAAACCCATGGGTAACCAAGGAAAGCAAAAGGGAAAACAGGAATTATTTTGCATACGTGGAAAGGAAATTTTACAGTAGGTCAAAATTAGTCAGCTGCTAATAAACCAGAACTCAGTCAGAAGTGGTAGCTCTACATGCCTATGTTAGAAATTGTATCAGCAGCCTCAGTATCCAATGTAGAAGACTACAAAAAGAGAGTGAATTATATACAAATTAAGGATAATAAAGGAAATAAAACAGGTAAAAAATGAAACAGAGAAATACAGCAAAATAATTGATAAAATCAATGAAATCATGATAAAATGAATGAAATCCAACACACTGCCTTCAAAAAGATGAATAAAATTGGTAAAATTCTAATTGAGATGAAAGTAACCATAACAGAAATGAGGAAGTTGATAATATTGAATATTCAACTGATATTAAAATTATAGTAAGAATATAATGAACAAATATATGAATAAATTTGATAGTCCAGATGAAAGGGACAAATTTATTGACCAATACAAACTCACTAAACTACAAGCCTCAAAAGAAGAATTAGATGACCTCAAAAGCCCAGTATCTACTTAAAAGATGAATTTTATCTCAAAACATTCCCAGAAAGAAAATTTATAACCCCATTGGCTTCCCTGGCCAAGGCAGACATTTTATTTAATAAATACATGCCAATTCTATATAACAATAACAAATATGTATACTCTCTAGAAAAATCAAAGCATTTGTCCATACATAGACTTGTACATGAATTTTCATAGCAGTTTTAGTTATCATAGACAAAAATTTAACAACCCAGATGCCCATTACCAGCTGGAAAGCTTGAAGCAACTCAGATTTCTGTAAAAACACACTGTAGTATAAATAAATAGCAGAATACTACTCAGTAAGAAAGAAGAATGAAATATTAATTATGCTATCAAATGTATAAATCTAAAATCATTGTGCCAAATACAAGAAGCCAGACCCTTCCCTAAGTTAGTACATATTATGTTATTCACCTTATATATATAAAATTATAGAATAAGGAAACTAACTTGTAGGGACAGAAAGTAGATCGATTCTTTCCTGGAGGGGAAAAATCATGTGAAAGACTATAAAAGGAGTAAGTATTAAAAGGTACAAGGCAACTTTTGTGGATGATAGAAATATCTGGTATTTTGACTGCTGGTGTTTTTAATAAGTATATACATACAAGAAAACATCAAATTATACATTTTATTTTTTTAATTAATGTTCATTTATTTTTGAGAGAGAGCGCACAAGCAGGAGAGGGAGAGATAGAGAGAGGCAGACACAGAATCTGAAAGAGGCTCTAGGCTCTGAGCTGTCAGCATAGAGCCCGGACACAGGTCTCAAACCCACGAACTGTGAGATCATGACCTGAGCCAAAGTCAGACGCTTAACTGACTGAGCCACCCAGGCATCCCACAAATTATAGTTTAAATACGTACACTTATTGTATGTTAATTATACCTCAATAAAACAGTTACAAATTAAAAAAATATAAGAAAAAAGGAAGAAGCAAAGAATAGAGATTACAAGTAACAGGTGAGTAAGAAGATGTAGATTTAAACCCAAACATATGAATAATTACCTTGAAAATAAAGTTCTAAATATTTCAAATAAAAGACAAAATGTAAGATAAGAATTTTTTAAAAAGACTATACTTTTGCTGTCTGTGCCAGAACAACTCTAACTGTAGTTATGCCTATATTTATAAAGGCATAAATAGGTTTAAAGTACAAGAAAGAAAGAAGGTATGTCATGAATTAATGCTAAGAATGTTAGTACCAAAGTAGACTTTAGAACATATGTATTACCAGGAGTATGAAAGACCTTTTTTAAAAATAAATATTTATTTATTTTGAGAGAGACAGCTCAAGTAGGGAAGAGGCAGAGAAAGAGAATGAGAGAGGGGGAGAGAGAGAGAGAGAGAGAGAGAGGGAATCCCACACTGAGTGTGGCGCTCAATGAGGTGCTCAGTCTCACAACCATGAAAACATGACCTGAGCCAAAATCAGGAGTCAGATGCTTAACAGACTGAGCCACTCAGGCGCCACATGAGGGACTTTTAATAGTAATAAAAAAGTCAAGTAATTTAGAACAGTTAGAATCCTAAATGTTTACATTTCCATAAATGCTATTCCGATTACAAAACAACTGCTTACGGAACTTAAAAGAGAAATAGACGGTTCCAGGAAACTCCAACACTCCTTCCTCAGTAATCAATAGAATAAGTAGACAGAAAATCAAAAGATATAGAAGTCCTGAAGAGCACTATACCCAACTTCGCTTAATTGGTGGTTTTGCCAAAAGTAAAAACTATATCATTATTTGGGAGTGAGTATTCTTGAGAGAACACAAAAGGAATAATTATAAAATCCACTGACAGATTAGACGTCCTAAAAATTTAAAATATCTTTTAATTAGGGGTGCCTAGGTGGCTCACTCGGTTAAGCGTCCCACTTCATCTCAGGTCATGATCTCATGGTTAGTGGATTTGAGCCCCGCATTGGGCTCTGTGCTGACAGCCAGCTCGGAGCCTGGAGCCTGTTTCCAGTTCTGTTCTCCCTCTCTCTCTGACCTACCCCTGCTCCTGCTCACACTGTCTCTCTCTCTCAGAAATTTAAAACAAAATTAAAAAATATATTTTAATTAATTCATGCCATTATGTTGCAAACTAGGAGAAAACATTTCCAACACATACACCTGGCAAAGTAATAATACCCAAACTATGCAAAACACTTCTACAAATCTGTAATAAAAAAGACAACTGCTAATAAAAAAGAAAGTAAAATAACCAAACAAACTGATAGACCAAATCAACAAATAGCCAACAAGGATCTGAAAAATAAATGTTGAAAATCAATTGCTATCAGGAAATGCATATTAAAATTACAGGGACTACAACTACATAACCATTAGAATCGTTCAGTGATTAGCTTTAACACCAAATGATATCAAAGATTTTCAGAAGCCAGAACTTTAATACTTAAAGAGTGAAAGTGTAAAATGGTACCACCAATTTGGAAACCTGTGTCACTTTCTTAAAAAGTAAAATATACCTTTTTCTTTTCAATATTAGGTAAGGACTCGTTTTTTTGCAGAATTCCTTGGCTGGAATATTAATAGAAACTTTATTCATAATAACCAAACACAGCAAACAGCCAGATATTCCTTAACAGAAAAAAAAATATTTAAAAATCTATCATTTACTCATGTAATTGAATATTGCTCAAAAATAAAAAGGAATAAACTATAGGTAAATGTGAAAAACTGGATGAAACTCAAAGACATCCTGAGTGAAAGAAACTAGACACACAAAAATCCATACCGTGTGATTCATTCATATGAAGTTCTAGGGCAGGTAAAGCAAGATATGTGATAAGATTTATGATAATAGAAAAATATTTATGATATTGGGTTGCTACAGTGCGAGATGGAGTTGGAAGGATACTAAAAAAAATTTCTAAGACGATAGAAATATCTTACGTCAATTTAGAAGGTGGTTATATGAGTCAATAAATTCTGAAAATTGATCAAATGGTATACTTACCTGTTACTTCACCAAATAGAAACAACAAACTCCACCCAACAACAGCCCCGGAAAGAGTTATGAAAGTGCTGGGAATAATTGCACACATGAATGAAAACAGCTTTTGAATAATACGGCAGGAAATAATAAATATTCAAATATATGTACATGATGAAAGTAGTTCACTCAGATTAAGTGAAGATATGGTCCATATGAATGTGTTACTCTCAACTAGAAACGATAGAAAAGAAAGTATTTTTTTCCTATGATATGTCCCGGAAAAAGTGGCTAATATAGTGTTGACATATGGCTGTTAATTTAAATTAGTAAATGCCTTTTAGGAGATTTGAAAATGTGTTTACATTATTTTATCGACCTTATCAACAAGTACTTCCTACTCCTTATCTCTGAGTGAAATGCACTGAGGATACTGAAGAAATAGAGGAGAGCGTCTATATTCTGGTTTTCCTAAAGAATTAGTGAATGTATTGTCAAACTTTATGCTTAAAGATTCAAAACTTTAGTTAGAACATTTGTGATAAAAATCTTCTAAAATAGGTGTACACATAGGTATCTTTGCCAAAGTATATACATGTGGAGTTACAATTATGGACATTTTCAGCACTGTATCGTCATTTAATGATACTCTGAGAGACTGTTAAAGAGCAAATAATGCTTTATAACAAGCATTTTCTTGATTTTCCTTTCAGGCTGCTAATTTACAGTTCATCTTCTCCAGCAATATGGGAGTCCTGGTACCTTTAAAATATGGGTTCCTTTAAAAATAATTTTTCAAAGTAATATATACACACCAGACACTGTACTAATATGAGCTGTGTCAGCCACCTTAGTAATATGCTTTGGTAGCCATCATTTATTTTTGCCCACTGGCACCCATTTTCCTCTATTTCTTGGTACCAGAATCCAGATTTTTGAATTGAACATACCATGCCTGTTCAGAATCCATATGGTTTTAGTGGGTGGGTTTGTGAAACAGGTTGTGGCTATTAATATATACATTCCCCCTGGCTGTGGCCTTTAGGTCAAAGACTACCCAGCAAAATCCAATGATGCTCAACCAGACATTTTGGGAAGGTTATTTTTTCTGCTATGTTTGCTATGTCAAAGGAAAATATAACCCTAATTGTTCTACCGAAGATCACCATACTGAGAAGACTCTCAAGGATCAAGCTACATAGAAGAAAACAGAGCCAAATGTAGAGGAAGAATTGCATCTTACAACATCATTTTGAGGCCCCTGGATTCAGCCATTTCTGAAAAATCATTCTAGACTTTTCAGTTATAAAAGCTATTGTCAGTTCTATTTCTGACCATTACAGCTTGGAAAGACTGATCTAATAATCACACATAATTTCATTTATGCCTATTACCGCCCTCTGTGTAAATGCTTCACATTTTACATAAAGTAATCTGAGGCTCAGAGAGATAAATAAATTGCCCAGATAATGTTGTTATTAGTTATTAAGTGATAGAGTCAGTTGGGTTTGTTTGTTTTAATTTACACATGAACATTTATAAATCCTACCACTAACAGTTTGACAGTCTAGTTCAACAAATTAACTATCGACCAACTGTCATTGAAAAGACACAGTATGACTTCAGCGGGGAATATTATGATATAAAGTCCTAGATTCATCAAATATAAACATAAGATGCAAATAAAACTAATGAATTTCAATATATATGTATATACATATATATATACATATATATCCCCTTCTAATAAGTATGTAATTATTTATTGGTATATAATCTTTTGACTGACTGGACTCTTAGAACATATTTTCCCTTTTGTTGTCCCCCCCCCCCCAAATAACTGTGTTAGAACTCCAAAACTTAGTTGTAGAGGCATCTTTTCTTGGACCAGTTCAGTTACCTGATTGCAAATGTATGTATGGATTAGGAAAGATGAGGAACATAGTATCGGTGTATTAACACAGTTTGCTTGACCAGACTTCAGTTTTCCACCATCCCATCCCCCAGGTGATATCTGATCACCATTGCTTACCTCCAGCAACAATTCTGTTAGGTCAGTTTAACCAGAATCTTCCTTAATTACTGATGTTTCCTTTCAGGAATTTTCCATTCTCTGACTCCAACTTTGCATATTGGCTACCAATTCTCACTTTTAAATGTTGCATTTGGAGTTGAGCCCAATTTCTCTTCCCTACTGCAAAATCCCATGAAGTGATTTTTATACCTATTGTGATGTGTAAAGTCTGCCTTATTATCTTTAACAAATATCATCAATAATTTTTTCTTTAACAGTATCAGATTGTTATATGGCATTCAGGAGTCTATTTTTATTCTCTATCTCAAAACATTGATTTTTCTTTACAGCACTTTTAACAACTTACAATTATAGTTTATTATAAACTTCTTGATAGATATACCATGACTTACTTGTGCTTGATTCCTCAGCACCTACACAGTGCTTGGCATGCATTAGCTTTCAATACAGAACTTATTGAACATATAAGTAGATGATCAATACATAAAAAGAGACAAAAATATAAGGTTAGAGAAAAAAAAAATCAGTACTTACTCCTTCTGACTTTGGTCCCCTAAGTTGGAACTGTCACAGTGATAAAAGAAGGAAATTGAATAAGTTATGGCATAGTAATAAAGATTCCTGTGTGGCACTAGGCAAGTTACTGAACTTCTCTGTGCTTCATCTTTTGTATTGGCATACTGGAGATACTAACAGTTTGCAATTATCATTATTATTTATTATTACTGTTAAAGGTTTGAGTCAGGCTTTAGCCAGGAGGATACCTAGATATTGTTCAGTGGATACCATGTGATGAATAAAAGTCTCATAAGCGACTGCCTGGCTGGTTCAGTTGGTGGCACATGTAACCCGATCTCAGGGTTCTGAGTTTGGGTCCCATGTTTAGTGTAGTGATTACTTAAATAAATAAATAAATCTTAAAAAAATAAAAGTCTCATATGATTATTCAGATCTATTTCTATTTGTAATTTTAGAGTAAGGCAGCATAAAATAGATTAACATGCAGATAGATAATAATTTATCTCAAATGATTCATTCACTTAACTCTAGCTCTTTGTCATTACATTGCAAATACGGAACCACTTTCTAATTGTAATTCTCCTGACATTCTGTCCATATCTCAGATATGGACAAACCTCTGTTTGCATGTGGATTCTTCTTTATAGCTTCTGCTCTCTCCTTTGATTCCTCATCACCCATCTTACATTTTCCTGCACCGGCTCTGTCCCTCTGTGTATCTAATATTTAAATGCCTCAGTAGGGAGCAACTAGTTTATTAGCCATTTACTAGTATGTACAGCTCTGTTAGATACTATGTCCCTTTTATAAATGTTCTTCTGGCCAGGAAACATTCCTTATTATCACAACTGTGGCTAAAGTAGTAGATTAAATTGATGTAAAAGTGAAAAAAAATGGTAGTAAGGGCCTTCTTGTCTCTTCCTTTATAAAAGGCACCCTGAAATAAGATTACTCAAGGTAACATCTCTTTAGTCTCTCCTCATGTAGGTCTTTTCCCATTGTGCCATTCATGCAGAACTCCACAAAATACCTCTCTCTACTTATCTCCAAATCCATGATTTCCTTTTTTTTCCTTCTTAACCACTGTAATAGAAAATTGCCCCTACTGAAGCTCCTTTTGGCAGTCACCAGTGTCCTCTAATGTTTCTTAATCCAAAGGTCAATTCTCAGCTCTTATTTTATTTATCCTATTATAAGCATTATTTGGTATAAAGGAAAATAAAAATTAAAAGCAGAAGGCTTTTTTCCCCTCTTGAATATAAAGAAAGAGACTTCTTTTACCACCCTCTTGAATATAAGGAAAAAGACTTCTTTACCTCCTTTTTCTTAGAGCACTTATTTCAGAAATCTTGTAATTTAGAAAATTTAAATATTTTCTTCTCTCTTTGACATGCATATTAATCCTTTTGAAAACTAGATGGGTCTTCTATCAACGTTATGACCCAGAAATATCTTTCTCAAGTTCTTGGGAGACATCTCTTTGAAATGTAAACATCCAGAGTGTCAGGTCTTTCAGTTGTTTGGGAAGATAAGAGCTTGACTTCTGAGGACACCCTGGTCCAAGTTCCAAACTATCTCATGTAATAAAATATGAGAAGTCTTTTTCTCCTCTAGATAAAGCCAATTAGCTAACACAACTGGTCACTCCAGTTACCAAGTAAAGTTAAGATAAGGTGTGTGTCACAAACAGTGCTGCCAAGTCCTTCTTCTTGAAGACTAATTATAGTTTATTTTAAGAACATTTTTGTTGGGTGCCTGGTTGGCTCAGTCAGTTAAGCATCAAATTTCAGCTCAGGTCATGATCTCACAGTTTCTGAGTTTGAGCCCCTCAAAGGGCTGTCTGTGGTCAGCACAGAGGCCGCTTCGGATCCTCTGTTCCCCCTCTCTCTGCCCCTCCACTGCTCATGGGCTTTCTCTGTCTCTGTCTCTCTCTCTGTCACAAATATAAATAAGTATTTAAAATAAAAGAAACATTTATGTAATGGTGTGGTGTGTATCTGCTTGGCTAACTAAAACAGTAAGATTTGTTTCTATTTTTTCAATCTCTTAGGGTATTGCCTGTGATATGTATCACATTCTAACAATACTTTTTCCATAATAAAAGTCCTTTTCCCCTCTAATATTTTTGTGAAAAAGACTTCTCAATTAACAGTAGATTTTGTTTTTAATTATATTTCCCCAAAGTTGGTAAAATTGTCATTTTCTTTTCTTGAAAACACTTTTTTTTTCGTGTGGCTTCCATGATTTCATACTTCTTTGCTTTTCCTCACTAGCTTGACACTTTTCAGAGTTCACTATTGCTCCTTTTCATTTCGTTCTCTCAGCTGGAATGTCCTATGGCTCATCCTGGGACCTTCCCTGATATTCACTATACTCATCCTTTTATGAGCTCATACAAGCTCTACCATCTGTTAATTGATGACTCCTCAATGTTTATATCTAGCCTAAAACTGTGCCTTGATTTAGACCCACAATTCCAGCGACCTACTCAGCACTTCTACTTCAGTCTGTAATAGACATTTTGGAATTCTCTAAAACTGAATTCTTGATATTCCCCTCAAGCCCTATACTAGTAGTTTTCTCATCTTAGTTAATGACCATATCATCCAATTGCTTTGGAAAAATAACCCACTTATAAACATTAAGTAAACCAATAAAATAAAAATTGACTCATTGAAAACAGAAATAAGAGATATAAATTTTTAGATCATATGAAAATATTAAACTCAGAGGCATCATAAAATAATAATATGTAAATGACAGAGTTGCCTATTACATTGCATATTCTTCAAGAAATAAATGTTCTATTTTTTCAACTTTTCTTAAACCTAATATCACTCCAAAAATATATATTATAAAATGAATTACACCTGGTTCTGATTTATTTTATTCATTTTCATATCTCTTTGAGACATCCTCCTAAATTCTGACTTAGGAAAGATCACTTGGAAATCATTCATTTGATGTTTATTTTATCTTTTTAAGAAAAATCAGATAAAATTTGGTTTCTGAATCTGCTCTTTAAGGATGATTTTTTTTTCTTTACAGTACCATTTCAGAGTGCTTTCTGCTTTCATATGACACTTCCTATCCCTGAAATTATTTGCTCTTCTGTTTACCTCAAACTTTCAAGACCACATCAATATTTTTGTCTACAAATGTAACTTTTCTCACTCTTTTTAAAAAATTAGTACATTTAAATATACAGAAATAGAAATACAGCAAAATTTTGCACTTTATAGATCCATGTGATCTTTGCATTATGGTCCTCAAATGTTACTGTTTATCAACATTATTTGAGGAGCTTGTTGCCCAGCACCAAACTATTAAGGCTTTTAGGGTGGAACCCTATAATCTGAGCCTTTAACAGAGACTCTCCTTTGAAGGAAACTATATTTTGAGGTATACTGTCTTATGTGGTAGGAACACACTTCATTTATCTTTCTATGCCAAGAATTATAATTTATTGAATCATTATTAATGAATGAATCAATTAGTTAAATTATTAATAACAGGATAGATTAAGGGTAAATTAGATCCAAATTCTCAAAGGACAGCTTCAGAAACATGATTTCTTGAAACTTAAGTGAAGGGAGCAAAGCTCCAAAGTGTGCTTTATTTATAGAACCTGGGCCAGGACTTGATCTATATTTGATTTTCATTGGCAGTGTAATTAATTAATTAATTAATTTTCTTTATTATTTTTTCTTTTATCTAATAATTTATTTATATTTATAATTTACATCCAAGTTAATTAGCATATGGTGCTACAATGATTTCAGGAATAGATTCCTTATGCTTCTTACCCATTTAGTCCATCCCCCCTCTGTTTGTTCTCTATATTTGAGTCTCTTATGTTTTGTCTTCCTTTCTGTTTTATATTATTTTTGCTTCCCTTTGCTTATATTCATCTGTTTTATATCTTAAAGTCTTCATATGAGTGAAGTAATTGACAGTATTTTTAAATGAATGAGAAAAAATGTCATTTTTCTGTTAAGTTAGTGTCCCTTTTCAAATTCTTTATTTTGATATTCAGTTTACAAAATTTGGCGTAAAAATTTTAGATACATGAAACAGGAGATGTATTTTGAAGTTCCCATATACTAATCAGCTAGCTTCCCCTAAAATTAACATGTTAATAACCATAGTTTAATTATCAAAACCAAGAAATTAATAGATACAATTCTATTAATATCAGTAAACTTTCTTAAAATTTCATCAGTTTTTCCAGCTCATATCACTTTTCCGTTCCAGGATCCAACTGAAGATCTCACAGTACATTTATGCCTCCTTAGTCTACTGCAACGAGCTGGTTCCTAAGTCTTTATCTTGTTAATCTTGGGATTTTCAAAGTCACAGTTTTCACCTCTTTAGTAGAATTTCCCTTCTTTGAGTCTGTTCAATATTTCTAATTATTTTATTGTAGTTATACACTTTTGGTAAGAATCCCACAGAAGTGATGTGCCTTTCTTTCGTTCTTTCTTTCTTTCTTTCTTTCTTTCTTTCTTTCTTTCTTTCTTTCTTTCTTAACCAATTCATTTAGGTAAGACAGACATACAGTAAGCGGAACATACTTAATGTATACAACTTTTTAAGTCTGGAACTAAGTGTACACCAATGAAACCATCACCAGAATTTATGCATAATCATATATATCACCTCCAAAAGTTCTTTTCCATCCTCTTTTTATTCATTTATTTTTTTTTAATTTTTTTAATGTTTTATTTATTTCTAGGAGAGAGAGAGAGAGAGAGTGAGCAGGGGAGGGTCAGAGAGAGAGGGAGTCACAGACTCTGAAACAGGCTCCAGGCTCTGAGCTGGCAGTCAGCACAGAGCCCGACGCGGGGCTCCAACCCACGAACCGCGAGATCATGACCCAAGCGAAAGCCGGACACTTAACCGACTAAGCCACCCAGGCGCCCCTTATTCATTTATTTTTTGTGATAAGTACAAATAATATAAGATCTACTTTTTAGCAATTATTTAAGTTTATAATACAGTATTGTTACCTATTGGTACTATTCTATACTGTAGATATAGAAGATTTACTCATCTTGCATAACTGAAACTTTTACACTTTGACAAATATTTCCCTATTTTCCCCTGCCTCCAGCACTTGGTAAATGACCATTCTACTTTCTGCTTCTATAAATTTGACTACTTTAGACTCCTCATAAAAGCGGTATTGTAGCTTTCATGTACATTTATCCTTCTGTGTCTGGCTTATTTCATTTAGTATAATGTCTTCAAGATTCATCTATGCTGTATCAAATGGTTAGATTTTCTTCTTTTTTTAAGGTTGAATAACATTCCATCGTATGTATGTTCTACATTTTCTTAATCTTGTTATCTATAGATGGACAGTTAGGTATTTTGATGTCTTGGTTATTGTAAATAATGCTGCAATGAACATGAAAGTGCAAATATTTTTTTGAGATCTTAACTCAAGTTCCTCTTGTTATATGCCCAGTAGTGAGCTTGCTGGATCATGTGATAGTACTTTTTTTTTTTTTTTAATTTTTGAGGAAACTCCATACTGTTTCCCATACCTTAATTGAAGATTCTTCTTTAGGGTCACCTGGGTGACTCAGTCGGTTGAGCGTCTGACTTTGGCTTAGGTCATGATCTTGCAATTTGTGAGTTCAAGTCCTTCATCGGAATCTGTGCTGACAACTCACAGCCTGGATCCTGCTTCGGATTTTGTGTCTCCTTATCTTTCTGCCCCTTCCTTGTTCACACTGGGTTTTCCTCAAAAACAAAAAACATTAAAAATTAAAACAAAAATTTTAATGTTTTATTTATTTCTGAGAGAGAGACAGCATGAGCAAGGGAGGGTCAGAGAGAGGAGACACAGACTCTGAAACAGGCTCCAGGCTCTGAGCTGGCAGTCAGCACAGAGCCCAACACAGGGCTCAAACCCACGAACCGTGAGATCATGACCTAAGATGAAGTCGGACGCTCAACCGACTGAGCCACCCAAGCGCCTCTAAAAAATTTTTTAAGAAAATTCTTCTTTATATATTTTAACCTTAAATATAACATGCTTCATTATAAATTCAAGTAGAATTGAAAGGGGCACCTTTCAATTTCTGGGGTAACTGAGCAGCTCAGTCAGTTAAGCACCTGACTGCAGCTAAGGTCATGATCTCACGGTTCATGAGTTAGAGCCCCACATTGGGCTCTGTGTTGGCAGCTCAGAGCCTGCAGCCTGGTTAGGATTCTGTATCTCCCTCTCTCTCTGCCCTTCCCCCACTTGTACTCTGTCTTTCTCTCTCAAAGATAAATAAACGTTGAATAATTTTAAAAAGGACATCTTTTTGTATGTTATAAATATTGACATTTAAAAATTTAAAAAGTCATATCATTCATTTAGTTTTATCCAGACGAGATGAATTACCTTTACGGTATTTCACGTATTTTCTTCTTTTGCTATATTTTTGTTACACTTTCACTTCTGAATTTCAGGTTAGCATAATATTTTAGCTTATGATTTTTTTTATTGTTCAATTACCATAATCATCCCCTAGCATAATGATGTATGAATATAAATAAAACACTAGTATTTATAAAACATTTTCTGTGATCATACATGAAATGAGAAGATAATATAGGATGCCATAATCTCACAAGGGACTTTTAAGCAGATATTCTCACTGATGCTGCTTTTTTCAAAATATATAGAAGTAGGCTATGTTGGAAAAAAGTGGAGGATACTGTGTAACCAGGGAAGAAATTTTGGCAATCATATCAAGATGGTAGTTGTACAGATGGTGAAAACTGATCACACAATTCTTAAAAATACAAGCACAGAGCTTGTTGATAAATAAGAGGTGGAAATGGGAGAATGAAATCCTGATACATTAGTTTTGTTGATTATATTTTTGTTTCTTTACCTTGTTTGGCAGAGGAATGGGAAAAATATAATTATCATTTATTATGTAGGGAGCAACATTTGGGACATGTGAAGCTTCCACTTACTCCCCAAGTGACAATGCTATATAGGAAATTTGAATTATTTGTCTGGAATCAGGGGTTGATTTCCAAGGCTAGAAACATAAAGTTGGGAATCAGCAGTGTAGATTGTGTTTATTTATTTATTTTTAAAAATAATTTATTGTCAAGTTGATTTCCATATAACACCCAGTGCTCATCCGCACAAGTGCCCTCCTCCATGCCCATCACTCGCCTTCCCCTTCTCCCAAACCTCATCAACCCTCAGTTTGTTTTCTGCATTTAAGACTCTCTCATGGCTTGCCTCCCTCCCTCTCCCCACTATTTTTCCCCTTCTTCTCCCCCATGGTCCTCCTAACCCTCCTATACATGCAAACATATGGTATCTGTCTCTTCTCTGCCTGACTGGGACTTCATCAAGATTAAAACCTTCTGCACGGCAAAGAAAACAATCCATAAAACTAATAGGCAACCAACGGAATGGGAATAGATTGTGTTTAAAGCCTTGGGACTTGATGAGGCTTTCTAAAAATGGAGTAGAGAGTGTAAAGACCAGACAGACTAAAACAATGTGGCCAGCAATATTAGAGGAAAACTTGCATTGAATGCCAAGTGTAGCAAATGCTTCCAGAAGAGGATATAATGGCTATTGAGATAATTGTGTTGGATGAAAAAATGACCTTTTCATTTATTATTGTGTGAGTTTTGGTTGACCTAGACAAGAGAGATGTAAAGTTACAGAGGGGTCAAAACCTGGCTGGAGTGGGATTAAGAAAATAAGTGGAAATAAATTATATATTCTGAACTCATTTTTCTTTTCAAACATGTAAAAAGTTGAGCAGAGAATTAAGATGGTAGCAGATGCTCTCAGAAATAAATAAAACAAAAAAATTAGGGGCACCTGGGTGGTTCAGTCTGTTAAGCGTCCGACTTCGGCTCAGGTCATGATCTTGCGATTTGTGGGTTCAAGCCCTGAGTCGGGCACTGTGCTGACAGCTAGTTCAGAGCTTGGAGCCTGCTTCTGATTCTGTCTCTCTCTCTTTCTCTGACCCTCTTCTGCTCACGCTGCCTCTCTCTCTCTCTTTCAGAAATAAATAAAACATTAAAAATTTTTAAAAAAGATAGTAGGGGGTGAGTGATTTGGTGTAAGAAGACATTTTATTCTCCTTCATGGGAGAGATAGAAGATATTCATATGATGATGAGAATGATCCAAAAGAGACACAGGGAAGCAAATGATGATTCAGGAGGAATGAAGGGGAAATTGCTGAAGCAAAAGCTCTAATTAGATGAAAGCAGATGAGATCGATTGCACAAATGGAAGGTTGTCCTTAGCCAGGGACCTGGAGAGTTTAATCATAACAAGATAAGAAAAGGCAAAGTATATAAATATATATGTTAAAAGTTTGATAGGTATATGGGACTGCTTGGTAATATCTAGTTATGATATTACCTTTTGGATTTCTATTATAGAAGTAAAATATCAAGAATCTGGCCAGTAAGACATTTCTAATGTATTTCTGTTACAGTATACAATATATATGTTTTTTATATTTACACGGAAAACATTTTAACCAGAAACATGTGATTTTTGTAACTGCCAGAAAAAGGCATTATCATTTTGTATCATATGGATCAATTAGTATGGGAGATGATACATTAAAAGGAAGAAAAATACCTATGATCATATAAAAATGTATAGGGAAAAATACCAATAATTTCAGAGCTCTCACGTTCAGAATTAAGGATATTGGTAAACTGAGTCCACACTACTAGCCAAGTACTCTTGATATGTCCAGACTCATAAGAATTCTCATTATAGTATCTTGCTTTATTTGCGATGTAATTTGTAAAAAAAAAAAAAAAAAAAATGGCTAATTCAACCTCACGTGTAAAGCTATTCTACCATCACTATTTTCTGAAACAAAGAATCATTTCATAGAGTTCAAGTCTAAATAATTTGTCACATATGTATGTAATGCTAATGTAAGAACTAATTGTAAAGTCTATAATATGATTAATCAAATACCATTAAAATTAACATACTTTGGAGATTATGTTTTTAAATGTTAGAAGACTCTGCCATTCATTGAATGAGATTATAGACTTCAAAGGTTGTCCTATGCATTTCTCAGGGCAACCTTATGATGTATGCACTGTCATCCATATTTCATAGGTGAGAAAACAGTTTCAAAATATGTAATTTGCGGGGCGCCTGGGTGGCTTAGTCGGTTGAGCGTCCGACTTTCGCTTAGGTCATGATCTCGCAGTTCGTGGGTTCGAGCCCCGCGTCGGGCTCTGTGCTGACAGCTCAGAGCCTGGAGCCTATTTCGGAGTCTGTGACTCCCTCTCTCTCTGACCCTTCCCTGCTCACGCTGTCTCTCTCTCTCTCTCTCTCCTAGAAATAAATAAAAATATTAAAAAATATGTAATTTGCTGAAAAACACAGAGAGATGTATTAGAGAAAGCTCGGATTTCTAACACTCTTAATATCCTTTCTTTAAACGAGACTGTGCTCCTGGTCAAGAGATTTATATCACAGTTAGCATATGCATGCATCTTTCTCCTGTGGCACCTTAGAGGATTCCAAGTTCTGTACTTCTACTAGGTAACCAGAAGAGAATTTTTTTTAATGTTTTTTACTTCTGAGAGAGAGAGTGAGAGAGACAGCATGAGCAGGGGAGGATCAGAGAGAGAGGGAGTCACAGAATCTGAAGCAGGCTTCAGGCTCTGAGCTGGCTGTCACCACAGAGCCCGACACAGGACTCGAACCCACAAACTGTGAGATCATGACCTGAGTCGAAGTCGGACACCTAACCAACTGAGACACTCAGGTGCCCCAAGAGAATTTTAAAGAAGATTAAGAAGTTTCACTCCATAGCTAGATTGCATTTGACTCTCATCTTTCTATCTTATTGATTCCCTTCAAGCCAGTGCATCATTGAGTGCCCTGGAAAAGCATTTTGTATCATTGGCCCACAACTGATTTTTGATGCTCTGGGAGATAGCAGCTGAGGAAAGACTTTTCTGTCAGCGTATTTTGATGTCCTTCTATTATCACATACGCATTGGGAAACTGTGCTCACACAAAACTTGAGCTGACCTAGTTTCCCATTTCTTAAGTCACATTCTATTTCTACCCAACCTTGAAAGTAAAATGCTAAAATATATCATTCACTGCAATTTAAAGTACACTTTAGGTTTATTTTTGCTCCATAGTTCATATGTACCTATTTTCCTTAAATAAGAGAAAGCAAAATAAAAATACACAGCACTTAACTTACATTTAAAATACATCTTTATTAAGGAAAAAAAATATCCCTGTTTAGGATAGCTACAAGGTATAAAACCACAGCATTTCACTCCTTTTCCACATTAGTAAATATATAAACAGCCTGTTGAAATGCAGATCCCCTAGCAAGTGGACAATTTTTCTTTTCTTAGGAGCTTAGCTGGAATCTTCATTGATCTACTTCATAAGACAAGTTCTCATTGGAGTTGGCTGGCTTGTTCATTTTTATTTTATTGATATTTGGGGTTTTGAAAACATGAAAATGTGCTTCTAAAATATGTGCTTTAAAATTTAATAAGAAAAAGCTGAGTAGATTTAGATGTGGGCATGTGAGAATATGAGTATAAGCTTTTAAAAAATGATTCTGAAAACAAATTACTTAACAGTTAAAAGGTGTGGATTGCAGCTGCTTTCTCTACATCAATTAATACCAAAATATGTATGCCTTAGACCTTTCACCCAGAGGATTGTGCTCATTCTGTGCAATGTAGTCATCATCTCTATGAAGCTGTACCACAGGTATTCTTACAACTGAATAATCAATTTTGTTTGACAAGTCAGTGGAAGGTGACAGTAAAATAATATAAGAAACCTTATAACAACTTTTCAAATTACTTTTAGAGGTAATTCCTTGTTTGCACTAGGAATGGACATTATTTTAGGAAAAAATTACTATGTTATTAAAAGTCAGTTACTGATATGATAAGCATGGATAAATAGTTCATTTAACACATATGTATGTAATACTAATGTAAGAACTAATTGTAAAGTCTATAATATGATTAATCAAATACCATTAAAATTAACATACTTTGGAGATTATGTTTTTAAATGTTAGAAGCCTCTGCCATTCATTGAATGAGATTATAGACTTCAAAGTTGTCCTTTTATATCACTGGAAAGATAGCTAATAATTAGTTATAATGAAACTAGTCTTATTATTATGTTGTTTTAGTGTTAAATTAAATATACACTAAGAATGCCATGAAGTACAATGACTGTCACAGGCCAATAAAATTTTAAAACATATCAGCAAGAAGTAAGTTAGAGAAATGCTTATATATACATTCTACTTAGGAGTATTGCAGAAATAAACTAAGGGAAAAAATGGAGCTTCGGCAAAGAATATTAAACAGAAAGATTTAGAGGTGAAAATTAAGAAAAGATAATTTATTCCATTTTTTAACCAAATATCTATTGGACACCCAAAATATCGTTGATGTTCCCATTTTATTTTATGTCTTTTGAAAACCAACACTTCTAATTACTTCTCAAACATCAAAATTTCTAATCTACTATTATTTATTGAAACCTACACTACTGCAATATGGAAGAGCAAAATTAATCTTAAATATTAGGATTATTGCATCTTTTGAGGATTCTGGGTCATTTATCAGTCTGTGGGATTTGTTACCACCTGAGAAGATATTTATATGAAAATTTATATTCATCTGAAAATGTATATGGTTACAAAAATATGAAATTAAAAATAAAAAATATAAATCAATAAATGCTTACTGGTATGACTGCAAAGCACAGTATTGTAATAACATGAGTCAACAACAGAACAACTTACTTCCTTAAATGTAATAGAATTAAAATCAAAGGATAAAATAGGCAAATTATTCTTAAAAGTAAAATTTTTTTAGAGTTTATTTTTGAGAGAGAAAGAGACAGGGAATGATGAACAGAGAGAGACACACACACACAGAATCTGAAGCAGGCTCCACACTTTATGCTGTCAGCACAGAGCCCGACACTAGGCTCAAACTCATGGACACATGAGATCATGACTTGAGCCGAAGTTGGATGCTTAACTGAGAGAGCTACCCAGGCACTCCAAAGTAAAATTTATTTTAAAACATTATTTAATATATAATATGACTTCTAAAATAAGTACCAAGAGCCTACAGAGATTTTTAAATGTCAATCATCACCAATTATAGAATATTGGCTATCGTATACTAAATTTTGTAAACCAACACAAACTTTATACTGTTCTCATAAAAATTTTATTCTGAGAGGAAAACACATTATAATTAGAGGCAGGAAGCTAATAGTTGTAGAACAGAGATCAATATATGATATGACTATTTCTACAATGAACGATTGATTTAAAAATAAAAGTCTTATCTAGTTAAGAAACATGCCAAACCTAGGTTACTGGGAAGAAAAAGAGATAACTCTTAGTACACTTCAAACTAACCATAAGCCCATTATTTAGTCACCACAGTGTGACACTTCCAAAGTAGACACTAGAAGTTTTTGGTGTCAAATACACCCTGAAAAGGAGTGAAAGTTGAATGGAGATGGTAAAAGGAAGATCTGAGACTGTTTACCCAAGTGGTGCACATGATATAAATAATCAGCTACAGGTCTTTATTGAAGTTCTCCCCTATGCCCAACATAAACAGAATCATGTTTCACACACCATAATTTTAGCCTTTTCTCCTGTGTGGAATAAGAAAGGCACCTACAGATTTAAAGAGCTCAGTAGAAGAGAAAGCCAAACGCCCAGCATATCCACATGGCAGGAAGATAATGCTTTAAATATCTGGGCTCATTCTTGACTGTTTAGTAAAGACGGACAGAGGGAAGAGTAATGATGGCAGCTAATCACAAAGCCATCCTGTTCAACCACTGTGTATTGGTCATGGCTTATGAGGAGCAGAACACCTGAGAAAACACAAACTGAAATCCCCATGACATTTTTGGATTTCCAGTATAGTAATCGATGTACTGGTGATGGGGCTGAAAGATATTGGCAAGAATGGAAATATATGCTCTGTCTTTTATGGCATAATATCAGACAGTATTCAAGAATTTATGGCAAGTGGAAAGCAATAGAAAATTCCTGGCACCAGGAATTTTACTTAAGCATTTATTGTTGTAAGCTCAGAGGTTAACAAAATTAATGTAGTCTATTTTTATTGTGGTGTTATAACTAGTATTCCATATTAGCCTCTGAGATAAATATGTATATGAAATGTAATATATAATATAGAAACAGTTTACTTAGAAAAACTGCAAGAAAGGCAAAGTAAGAAGAGCAGACATATATTTCTTTAATCTCAGTCACTATAATAGCTTGAACATTCTTCGGAGATAAGTAAGACAAGATAAAGGGCATAACTTATGGATAAGGGTCATGGTTTTGAACCTTTTTTAAGGGATCCCCTGAGACACCTATCCACTTTTGCAGCCATCATCTGTCTTGCACCTGAGACATATGTCTGTGAAGTATGTTAGGAATGTGTTACATGACTTTTAGAAGAATACAAGTATTGAAAAAAACAACAACAAAATTGTATAACAAATTTCTTGTTTGGTTGCTTTGCATCTTGTGTTTTTGGTGTTGTTTCATTTGCATGTTTTCTTTTTTTGTCTTTCTTATTCAATAACTAAAGTGAAGTGGATTTCACTGTTGAAAAATTTTTTCTAATCCAAGATCAATGACTTTTGTTTTTGTAACTTTTAGTGTAGAATTAGTTAATTAATTAAACCACTTCATTGAGGTATGATTGATATGTAAAATACTGTGCAATTTTAATGTTTACAATTATGTAAGTTTAGGAATAAGTATACAACTATGAAATCAGCACCACTATCAAGGACATAAATATACCTCCTACCTACCTAACTTTCTTGCTTTTATTATTAACTTTTATGGTAAGAACACAACATAAGATTTATGCAGTTAACAAATTTTCAGAATATAATACAATATTGTTCACTGTAAGCACTATATTGTGTAGTAGATCTCTAGAACTTAGGTTATCTTGTATAACTTGAAGCTATCTATACCTTTTGACCGTCACCTCCCCATTTTCCTGCACTCTCCTCTCCACACTACTGCTGTTAACCACACTTCTACACTCTGCTTCTATACATTTGACTATTTAAGATTTTACATAAAGGTGTGATCATGTAGCATTAGTCCTTCTGTGTCTGGCATATTTCATTTGGCATAATGTCATCCAGGTTCATCTATAGTGTCTCAAAGGGCAGAATTTATTTCTCTTTAAAGATCAAATTGTATTTATTATTTTTTAACATTTGAGTAAGCTAAAATAATTTTATGTTATTGTTTTTACTTTTTTATTGAAATATAACTAATAAATAGTGTTATATTAGTTTCAGGTGTACAATATAATGATTTGATAATTCTATATATTGTTCAGTGCTTATCATGATAAGAGCACTCTAGATCTCCTTCACCTTTTTTCATTGTATTTATATACCACATTTTCTTTCCATTCAACCTTTGATGGATAATTTAGGTAGTTTCCATGTCTTGATTACTATTAATAACACTACAGTGAACATGAAAATGCAGAACATAAGACTGTCATTTAATTCTTTTAGATGAATCTCAGAAGTAGGATTGTTAGTTTGTATGGTAGTTCTATTTTTAAAATTTTGAGCAACCTCCTATTGTTTTTTACAGTGACTATACCAATTTACATTTCCATCACAATGTAAAAGGGGTCCTCTTCTCCATATTCTCATCAGCACTTGTTGTCTTTTATTTTTCTAATGATAAGAATCCTAAATGATGGGAGTGATGGAAGGAGATATCTTATTTCAATTTTGATTTGCATTTCCCTGATGATTAAGAATGTTGAGAACATTGTCATATATTTGTTGTCCATTTGTATGTCTACTTTGGAGAAGTGTCTATGCAGACTCTTTTCCTATTTTCAATTAGATTGGTTGTTGTTTAGTTTGCTTTTTGTTGTAGTTGTTCTTTTTTATGCTATTCAGTTTATGTGTTATATCTTGTGTATTATTTGCCAGATGACTAAAGAAATCTACAGGTTCAATGTAATATATTGCCTTAATTGCAATAGCATCGTCACAAAAACAGAAAAAAAAGTATTAAAATTCCTATGGAACTTCGAAAGATCCTAAACAGCCAAAGCAATCTTTAGCAATAAGAACAAAACTGGAGGCATCAGACTTTCTGATTTCAAATTACATTGCAAAGGTATACTAATCAAACAATATGGCACTGTAATAAAAGCAAACACATAGATTGATGGCATAGAATAGATACTCTAGAAATAAACCCATATATTTGACATTTGTAATTGTTTCTCAGGGAAATTTATTGGGGATGAAGTGTGTGTGCATGTGTGTGCACGCACGCATGCCCATAGTGTGGTGTGTGAAGTTTGAGTGTTTTGTTGTGGCTTACAAGTAGTGTCATTATGTCTATGATGAAAAAAATATGTTACCAGTATATTATCTGGAATATAGTTTTGTTAATGAGCACTTATTATTGACAATGTATTGAGATAGGTTTTTGTTTTTCACATGACCCACGAGCTTAGAGAATGGTCCTCTTGTTGAGATCAGAGTGATTCTGAGTGTCATGAACGGGGCCATTTACATAAGACTCACCTCCATGCTTGCAGAGATCAGAGATCATAAGATAGAAAACCATTTTTACTCAGATAATTCATGCATTCATTAATTTAAAATATTTATTGAGTACCTGCTTTGTGCTGAGCACTCAGCTAATTGTGCGTTGGAGGTAGCAATAGTCATGAAAGATGTTGGCCCTGCTCTTACACAACTTAGAGTCTAGTAATAAATAATAAGATGATCACAGGTGTAATAAGTTTATAAAAGAAAAATGTCAAAAACTCATAATAATATTGAATTTAGGATGTTAAAACCCCTTGATGATAATTTGGGAATGGAAAACACAAAAATCCTTATTATTAAGGTAAGGAACTCAAAAACAGTATTCCTTTTTCTTTACTCCTCAGGTCCTCACTATTATTAAGTTTTCATCTTTAAGTTTGCATTTGAGAAATATTTGAATTTACTTCAATTTTTCCATTACTCAATTAATATTTATTGTGCATATACTGTTGTAAGGCACTGTAATAAATATTTGGCTTTTTTAATTTTTTTAATGTTTTTTATTTATTTCTAGGAGAGAGAGAGAGAGAGAGACAGCGTGAGCAGGGGAGGGTCAGAGAGAGAGGGAGTCACAGACTGAAAGAGGCTCCAGGCTCTGAGCTGGCAGCCAGCACAGAGCCCGACGCGGGGCTCGAACCCACGAACCGCGAGATCATGACCTAAGCGAAAGTCGGACGCCTAACCGACTAAGCCACCCAGGCGCCCCAATATTTGGCTTTTTTAAAAGGATGCTTTGATTTGCCTTTACCTTCATATTGCTTAGAGTCTAGTGCAGGAGATCTAAAATGGGGTTAGGGATATAATGTAAGTGTAGTCAAAAACCTTATCTAAACTATGCATAAAATATAATTAAGTTTTAGCAGGCAAAGAAAAATAGAAGGGGGATGTATTTCAGGTAAAGAAAACAAATATCTAGTAGTTCATACATAAGAAAGAACTCATCACTTTTAAAGAATTGAAGATGATTTATTATGTCTAAGCTTATATTTGAAAAGGTGAATAATGTGAGGGTAGCAAACATTTCTGGATACCTATTGTTTTATGAGCTAGACAAATTATACAACATATGAAATAATAGCTAAATATTTGCTACCTGTTATTCAGTTCTCCAATTCCACCTGAATGACTTGTTTTAGGTCACTGTCAGAGAGTTGATATCATAATTGGCGATTTCCCCCCATTCCCTATCTTTACACTCTAAGGGTATTATCTGTATCTGCAAGAGCAGGGTTAATAATATACATCATATAAATTATATAAACAGTCTTATATTGAAATAAGAGTTGACTGCCACCATAATTACAAAGAACATCATTGATGTTTTCACTTTCCTAATAGATCAGGACAAAGGACAGCCTTGACTGTGATTTAGCAGAGAAACAGTAGGAACCTAAAAATTAAGAAAGTAGAAAGCACTGAAAGGTTTTAATGAGCAGGTAGAGGTATTGAAACTTAATCTGAAAACAGATTTGAGATAACCATAGACTGTGTTATGGTTATTCCAATGAAGATAGGCAAATTTGGGGGTAAAAATGAAAAACAGAATAAAAGAAACAAGATTTGGATATGTGAATTAAATGAGATCCATATAAAATTCCTCTATAATTTGACACCCTGGAATTCAGTATCACAGTCTTTGAAAGAAATAAGCTAAGCAGATTTACTCAGACTAATGATAGAAGCTCAGTTCTACATGAATCATATCTAAGATAAAAACTACTCTCTTTGAAGTCTTTATAAAACATCTTAAGTTATTAGGATAAAAAATACTGAAATAGAAAATGCAGTCTAATTTAGACATAATTTTTAATCATCTATTTCCCCTTGTAGTTTTTGCACTGTGGTTAGAATATAAATATAATACACATGACCAAGTGAGTATAGTATGGTTCCCTAAGACATCTGCAGGAGGAAACAGGTTGGTTTGGTTTTAAGGAGAAAATAACAGTGATAGCAAATAGAGGTCAGGGCATCACTGTTAAGTATTCTCTGTAATCAGTGAAAAACATCTCTGTGGTTTGTTTTAAAACAAAGGCATATTTTTGAAAAATAAGAAAAGAAAACATTGAAATGAGAATATGGATAACACTAAATACTATTATTATTATTGTTTTGCTTTTATACATATTTCTTAGAACAAAGATTGAAGTATAAGCTGTTTGGAATGCCAGAAACTGTAAGTGATGTTTTTCTATTGGAATAAAGTAAAACTCCATAGCTTTCACAGATTCACAAAAGGGCCTATGACCCAAAAATCATTGAAAACAAGGTTTATAGAGATTATTTTTCAGGTGTGAATGTTCATCACAGTATACAAATCTGTTATATGCATTTCAATAATATCAGATTGAATTAAGATTTACAAAACAAAATAGCTCACAGATAGAGAGAGCATACAGCATAGGTCAAGCTTAGCTCTGACTCTATGCTTTATTCTTTGTTGAAGACACTCTTTAGAGGACAAAACGATTTGCCTCTTCTTTCTTAAGTTCCATTTCACTCGGTGTTCCTTGTGGGATAAATATTTCTCTTTGTGTTTTTCCTTTTCTGTTGAGGTCAAATGAGCTTTGACATGAAGCACAAGAGATACAAAAATGAACACTGAGAGGATGCCACATTTTATGTGTTTTATTTTCACCCTGCATGACCAAGTTGAACTCCTACTTGGCTATGGCTGCTATATGGCTTTGGTGTGGTCAGAGGACCCTGGATATCACTGTTACTTCTAGAGTCACTTATTTGTTACTGCTTTCTTCTTTTATGTTTTATCCTTTATAAAAGGGACGGTTCTCTCTCTCTCTCTCTCTCTCTCTCTCTCTCCTTTTCTCTCAAGAATATTTTTTTGGCCTCTGGCAAAAATGTATTATCCTCCTGCTCACTACAATATTCCTATTAAACTTATTAACATATTTTAAAATTGAATTGAAAAAATATGCAAAGACCGAATTAGAATCTAGAAAATGGTAATATCCATTGCCAATTCATCCCCATAGTGCCTAATATGAAGGAAGTGTGTCTGAGGAAATAGGCAGAAGAAGAATCTTAATTCAGATATATCAGGAAAAGGACAGAATTTAGGATTTTGAGAATCAGGAATATATCATGTTCTAGTTTTATGATAAGAATCAAAACTTCAATTTATTCCCAGCTTGGATTTGATCATAGTTAGAACAGAACAGTGACATTTTGTGACTGACTCCTAATCATAGCCTAGCAAAGATTTGGACACTGCTCTACATAAATCCTGGGGTAAACTTTGGCATGAAGATTATGTTGAGTTAAAAAGCAATACAGACTCAGCAGATTCAGGAAAAGCTCCTTATCCCTACCCTTAACTGCCTGGAAAGAATTGAACTAGAGGGCCTGCTCCAGGAAGAGAGCTATCCCCATAGGTAACTAACTACATTATGATTTGAATTAGGTATGGTAGACAAAGAGATACTCAGCAAGGCTGTGGTGATCAAAGTCCTCTCTTTGCCTCATTGTTTTTGAGTGATCTAGGAGACACCTGTTTACCAAACCTTTACTCTTTTTAATCTTTCTGTAAATTGCATTCTTTTCCTGTGAAGTCTCAGGCCCCTAACTCCCTTCTCATTAGTTCAAGATGACATATATAACTCATTTTGCTTGACTGTCTTTAGAATTTCCAAGTTGGTATGGATTCTCCATACATGTTTTATTAAATTTGATTTTTTTTCTTTTTTTAAAAAAAATTTTTTTAATGTTTTATTTATTTCTAGGAGAGAGAGAGACAGCGTGAGCAGGGGAGGGCCAGAGAGAGAGGGTGTCACAGACTGAAACAGGCTCCAGGCTCCGAGCTGGCAGTCAGCACAGAGCCCGACGCGGGGCTCGAACCCACGAACCGGGAGATCATGACCTTAGTGAAAGTCGGACGCTTAACCAACTAAGCCACCCAGGCGCCCCTGATTTTTTTTTCTCTTAATCTGTCTCATGTCAATTCTTGGTCCAGCTAGAAGAAGGACTTTGAGAGGGACAGGATCTATTGCTCCCCAACAGGTGATAGGCAAGATTTGTCCTTTAGGCGATAGTTTGCTAAACTCTGTTCAATGAGTCAGAATATTCATGTTGGAATATCTTACCAACATACAAATAACAGGAGAAAACAAAATTTTTCTCATTTACTTTCATGATTAAAGAGGAAATTGATTTTATCAAAACAGAGCAGTGATGAAAATGAAAACATAAATGTCAAATTTAAGATTATAGTGCAGTTGGTGAACAATCTTTTGTATATTGCAGAATATTGAAAAGATATAATTTTTGAATAGATATGATGACTACACCAAATACTAGTAAGAATGAGGATAAATTCGATCACTCATGCTTTTCTGATGGGAATATAAAATGGTACCACCTCTCTGGAAATGTCTGCATAAACTATATATAATACTATCATAAGCTCTGGGAATAGGACTTCTGAATACTTATCCCAAAATATGCTGAAAAATTTATGCAAAAACCTGTAAACATATATTTCCAGCAGCTTCCAAAAACTAGAAGCAACTCATGTGTCTTTCGACTGTAAATAGTTGAATAAATTGTGGTACTCATGCTATGGAATATTATTCAGAGTGTAACATAAAAGGAATAGCTATCAATATAGAACACAAGCTGGAGTAACCTCCAGAAAATTTTGCTGAGGGAAAAAGGCCAGTATCAAAGAAGTTCTCTAAAGGTTACATACTCTGTGATTCCACTTATATAACTTGCTTTACATGACAAAATTATAGAACTGGCTAAAAGATCAGTATTTGTAAGAGGTTGAAGAGGAGGTGGGTGGAAGTGGCTATATTGGGACAATAAAAGGGAATGTAATCGTGAAAGCATGGTTCTATATCTTGACTGGACTGTATCAATGTCAACATCCAGTTTTTTATTTTTTTATTTTTTAATGTTTTATTTATTTCTGAGAGAAAGACAACGTGAGCAGAGGAGGGTCAGAGAGAGAGGGAGATACAGAATCTGAAACAGGCCCTAGGCTCTGAGCTAGCTGTCAGAACAGAGCACGATGCGGAGCTCAAACCCACGAACCGCGAAATCATGACCTAAGCTGAAGCTAGATGCTTAACCGACTGAGCCACCCAGGTGCCCCTGATAACATCTAGTTTTAATATGGTTTTGCAAGATGCAACCATGAGGGAACTTAGGTAAAAGGAACACAAAAGCTTCCTTTTTTTTTTTTTTTTTAAATGTTTTATTTATTTATTTCTAGGAGAGAGAGAGACAGCATGAGCAGGGGAGGATCAGAGAGAGAGGGAGTGACAGACTCTGAAACAGGCTCCAGGCTCTGAGCTGGCAGTCAGCACAGAGCCCGACACGGGGCTCGAACCCACGAACCGCGAGATCATGACCTGAGCGAAAGTCGGACGCTTAACCGACTAAGCCACCCGGGCGCCCCGGAACACAAAAGCTTCCTATATTATTTCTTTTTTTAAAAGATTTATTTTTATTTTGAGAGAGAAAGAATGAGTGGGGGGAGGGCAAATGAAGGAGGAGAGAGAAAGAGAGAGAGAGAGAGAGAGAATTCAAAGCTCCACATTCATCATGGAGCCTGCTGCAGGGCTCCATCCAACAACCCTGGGATCATAACCTCAGCTGAAATCAAGAGTTAGATGCTCAACCAGCTGAGGGATCTAGGACCCCCTACCCTGTATTATTCCTTACAACAACATATGAATTTTTAATTCTTTCAAAATGAAATGTCAATTTTTAAAAAAAAGAAGGTAAAGTAAAGACATCCGTGGATTCTTAGCGGGAAGGGAGACTCTGTTTCTAGCAGAAGTGTTTGCAAAAGATACTAAAGGGACTTCTTTAGGCTGACATGAAGCAATATTAGAAAATAATTTAAATCCAAACAAAAAAATAAAGACTAAAAGCATTGGTAAAAGTAATTAGCAGGTGATTTTAAAAGACATTGTAACTGCATATTTCTTCTCCTTCTCTACTGATTAAAAAGCAATTGCATAACACAATGTGTATGTAATTATATAATAGCACAAAGGAGGTGGGTGGGAACAATTGGAGTAAGGAAATGACACCAGATAATTAACTTGAATCCACAGGAACATATGAAGAGAACCAGAAGTGGTAAATTAGAAGGTTAGTATTACCAAATCTGCAAATATATACTTTCTATTTTTCTCTCTCAGCTTCTTTAAAAGAGGAAACATTTCATAAAGTAACAATTATAGCAGGATATTGTTGAGTTTGTAACATATATAGACACAATATGTATAAGAAAAATAGCCCCCCCAAAAAAGAGGAACAGAGAATAGAATGAAAAAGGAGTAACATATCTATAACTTTGGAATTAGTTTAATATAAATTTGAAATGGATTGTATTAAGATAAATATTCTAAAATCTTTTTAATGTTTTATTTATTTTGAGAGACAGAGAGAGAGAGTGTGAGCAGGGGAGGTCAGAGAGAGAGGGAGACAAAGAATCTGAAGCAGGCTCCAGGATCTGAGCTAGTTGTCAGCACAGAGCCCGATGTGGGGCTCAAACCCACGAGCTGTGAAATCATGATCTAGGCCAAAGTCGGATGCCCAATCGACTGAGCCACCCATGAGCACCTAAGATAAATATTCTAAATCTAGAATAAATTTGAGGAGTACCTGGGTGGCTCAGTCAGTTGAGCATTTGGCTCTTGATTTCAGTTCAGGTCATGATATCATAGTTCATGAGTGTGAGTCCTTCATTGGGCTATGTGCTGACAGTATGGAGCCTGCTTGCGATTCTCTCTCTCCCTCTCTCCCTGGCTCTCTCCCACTCTCTCTCTCCCTCCATATAAAGAAATAAATATTTAAAACAATAAAAATTAAAAGTATAAATTTGAACTGGGTTTGATAGATAAGATGAATATTGTATGTACATCTAAAGCAATCACTAAGATATTTAACACAAAATCATTGGAAAAAACATTGGAAAAATTATGAAAGGAATTAAAATATGACACTAGGAAATATTCTCTCAGTGCATAAAAAAAGGAAATGAGGGACAAAAGACACAAGACACAAAGAAAAAAAAAAGATCAAATAGCAGAAATAAAACAATGTTAGAAAAAATAGGTAGGAATGTGAAGGGATGAAACAATGTAATCAAAGGCAGAGATTGACATACTGGATAGAAAAGCAAGATCCAACAATATTTTGTCATCTAGAGATCACTTTCGATTCAAAGAGACAAGTAGATTGGAAACAAAAGGATCAGAAAAATATTTATGCAGACAGCAACCATATCAAAATTGGAGTGGCGGGGGTACCTGGGTGGTTCAGTCAGTTCAGTGTCTGACTAAGTTTCAGCTCAGGTCATGATCTCACAGTTTCATGAGATTGAGCCCTACATCATGCTATGTCCTGTTAGCACAGAGCCAGCTTGGGATTCTCTCTATCCCTCTCTCTCTGTCCCTCCCTCACTCATGCTCTCTCTTTCTCAATATATATATATATATATATATATATATATATGTTTATATACATTTATTGATATATATATAAAACAATAAAACCGTTGGAGTGATTATACTAATATCATGTAACATAGACAAAAGAAAAAACAAGTTGGGACCCCAGGGAGGCTCAATCGGTTAAATGTCTGCCTTCAGTTTGTGAGTTTGAGCTCCACATGTGCTGTCTGCTGAACTTGCAGAACCTGCTTCAGATCCTCTGTGCCCCTCTCTTTGTCCCTCCTTGGCTTGTGCGTGCACTCTCTCTCTCTCTCTCTCTCTCAAAAATACATACATACATACATACTTTAGAAAATAAGTAAAACAAGCGTTACTAACAAGAAAGAGGGACAGTTTATAATGGTATGAGGGTGAATCCACTAGATATAAATAATAGTTATACATTCATCTAAAAACAGCCTCTAAAAACATGAAGCAAAGTTGACTAAATGAAGAAATAGCTCAAGAGTAATAGCTGAGGTCTTTAACAGCCCACTTGCACTGTTGTACATACCATCTAGATAGAAGGTGACAAATTATGGAAGTCTTAGCAACACTAACATACCACAAAGGACACTTAACCTGAAAACAAGACAGTATACATTTGCCTCAAGGGCAGGGACATTTGGAACATTTTTAAAGAGAGGCCTTAAGACAGGCTTCAATATATTTTAAATGGTTGAAACCATAAACTAATATAACACTATATCTATATTATACTTAAGTTAAATTTTTTTAATTAAAAATGTGCAAATATACAAAGAACCAGCTTATGCTACCTCTGTCTCAAATAAATAAATAAAAACTTTAAAAAAAGAAAAGAACAATTTCAAGTCAATAGCCTTAACTTTTACCATAAGAAACTAGAAAAAAATAAGGAACTACAGTGATGACAAGCACAAGTGACAAAAAAGAAGATGAATTTGACTTTCTCATAATTCAAAACTTTTGTGCCCCAAAGGCCACAATGAAGAGAGCAAAAACACACCTAGTAAATGATAGAAAACACTCTCAATTGATATAGATGACAAGGAACTTGCAGCAAGAATAAATAAATAACTTTTGCAACTCAACAGTATTAGTTCAAATAACCCAACTGAAAATTGGGCAAAACAATTGAAACATGCATTTCCTCAAAGAAGATGTATAAAAGGCAAATAAGCATGTAAATGTAACTGAATAGGGGTACCTAGATGGCTTAGTTGGTGAGTGTCTGACTCTTGATTTTGGCTCAGGTCATGATCCCAGGGTCATGGGATAGAGTCCCATGTTGGACTTCATACTGAGTATGGAGCTTGCTTGAGATTTTTTCTCTCTTTCCCTCTTCCCCTCTCCCCAACTTCAATTAATTGAGTAAGTAATTAAGTATACTGAACATCATCAGTAAATAGAGTAATGTAAACCAATACCACAGTGAGATAGTAGGCTAGGTTGTCTCTCCTAAGAAAGTATATAGAATAGCAAGTATTGAAAAGGATATGGAAAAATTGGAACCTTCACTCATTGTCTGCAGGAATGTGAAATGGTGTAGTCACTTTTCAATTTGAAGTTTTCCTAGGGTATAGAAATTCTACGTCTGGCCTGTATTCAAGATAATGAAAGCATACATCTATGCAAAAACTTTGTCACAAATATGCCTAGCAGCATTATTCATAATGCTCAAAAATCAGAAACAACCTAAAAGTCCCTCAACTGATGGATACATAAATAAAATAAGTATTGTGTATGCATACAATGGAATGTTACTCAGCAACAGAAAGGAATGAAGTGGTGATATATGCTACAACATGGATAAAAACTGAAAACATTATTCTATGTGAACTAAGTCACAAAAGACCACATACTACATGATTCCAACAGTATGCAGCTTCCAGAGTAAACAAATCTATAGAGACAGAAAATTGATGTCTGGGTTGTCTGTGGTAGGTGGTGGTGGGGACAGGAGGTTTTGGAGCAAAATTGGGAGTGACTGCTAATAGGTACAGTTTCTTTTTGGAATGAGGCAAATGTTCCAAAATGGTTGTAGTGATGGTTACACATCTTTGTGAATATACTGAAAAATGCAATTGTGTATTTCAAATGGGTAAGTTTTATGGCATGTGAATTATATCTCATTAAAACCATTTTTGAAAAATCAGATAACACTTCACACTCATTAAAATGACTAAAACTTTAAGCATATGACAAAACCAAGTGTTATTGAAGATATGAAGCAATTAGAGCTTTCATATATTTTGTTTGGACTGTAAAATGCTACAGCTTTTGTGCATTCTTTAGTCATTTCTTAGAGGGTTATACACTCAATTACCATAGAAGTGGGTGATTCTCTCTCCTATGAATTAAACCGAGAGAAATAAAAATATATATTCATACAAGTTACACAATAGTGTTGATAGCAACTTTATTTATTAGACACGGGATTAGAAAATGATACACAAATGCCTATCAAAAAGTGAATGGATAAACAAGTGCACTTATTCCCAATTGCTACAACAAATTATTGTGCCATAACAAAATACCACAAACTTAGTAACTTAAACAATGTAAATTTATCATCTTACAGTTCTGAATTTATTAGTCTCTTAATGGGTCACATTGAGCTAAAAAATTGATCTGTCAGCACAGCCTGGTTCCTTTCTGGAGGATACAGGAAAGAAAATGTTACTTTACCGTTCTATCTTCCAGAGTTGCACACATACTGTGTGGCTCATGGCACCTTTGTCCATCTTCAAAGTCAGCAATATTGCAATATTGCATATCTCTGCCACATGCCTCTGTGTTGTTTAAGAGTTTTGCACTGCATATGCCTTTTGAAAAATAACAGAAAAATTAAAATTTGAAAAATATGGATTTACTCTTTAACCCTGAAAGTCCATTTCTAAGAAAATATTGTCTTATGTTTGGAATCAGAGATGCATGCAAGTTTTATATGCAAAAATGCTCATTTTGTCATGTTGTTTAAAGAAATTAGAAACAGTCTCACAAAATAAATTAACTATGAGCATGTAATGTACAGTGTACAGTATAGTCAATAATACCATATTGAATATTATGTAACTTTACATGGTGATGGAAAAGCTAGATTTGTTCCTTGTTTTTCAGTGTATACAAATAGCAAATCATTGTGTTGTACACTTGAAACTAACATAATGCTGTATGTCAATGACACTTTAATAAAAAGAAAATAGAAACAGCCAGATATCCAAAAGAAGGAGTAGAATTACATGGTATTGGCGTAACCATTCCAGGAGACATCATCAGCCATTGAAATGTCTGTATGTGAAGAGTAGATTCTGACATAGGAAAGAACAACAGAAAGATCTAAAAATAACCACATATTTACCGTGCTCCCATTTTAAACACATAAGTATTTCTAAAACAAGAAATGTATTATAAAATTGTCAGTAGTATTTCTGAAATTATTCATAACTTTTATTATTTGTCTCTGTATTTTACACCTCTATGTTATGAATGTTGGTTACTTTTATGAAATACATGCATGTCATGAATGTGTATTACTTCTATGAAACAAAACAAAAAGAATGTGTCTGACATGTGGCATGCACTAAATAAATAGAGATTGAATGAAAATAAAATTTATAAAAATATTTAAAATAGCATAATATGGGGTGCCTGGGTGGCTCAGCCGGTTAAGCATCTGACTTCGGCTCAGGTCATGATCTCACGGTTTGTGGTTTTGAGCCCCACATTGGGCTCTGTGCTGACAGTTCAGAGCCTGGAGCCTGCTTCAGATTCTGTGTATCCCTCTCTCTCTCTGACCCTCCCTGCTCACTCTCTCTCTCTCAGAAATAAATAAAACATTAAAAAATTTTAAAAAATAGCATAACATGACTGAATATAGTTAGTTGATTCTATTGTGTAATAGGAAGGAAAGAAGAGGCTTGTATTATGAGTGGAGAATTGGGCTGGTTCATCTCTGTGTATTAAGTTACACAATGCGAAACTGCCACTTTTGTAGGTTCAAAATAGTCAAATACTAACAATTTCATGTTTTAGTCTACCGTTGGGACAATATTTTAATAGATAAATGGGGTAAACAACCATACTGGACAATTATGGGAAGAAAAATACCCATTTCTGTCCCAAAGCAGTCACAACAAAATTTTCAAACTTGAGAAATTAAGAGGGCTTTATTTACTACATTTTCCATGTTGATAAAATTTCTTTTTAAAATTTTTAGCTTGGGCTCAGAATTCATTTTTCCATAATAGCAACAGTATATGAAGTCATTACATCTGCACTGAGGCTCACAAAAGTGTGTTTAACCCACAGTGTAGCTGAAATATGGTAGTAATTTATCCACATAAAATCACGTTCATAATAATGTTGCTATGGGGAGTAGAATATAAAGTTTATTTCTAATAGAAACATTAGAAAATGTGGTTCCCGTGGGACCAGAACCCACGTCCTCTTTGTTGTTTGTTGTAGTGTGGGTAAAACTGCTTTAAAAGACTTGTGGCATCAGAGCATGTTGTGTTTCAAGCTTTCGTGGCTTGGGCCTGGTAATGAATGCCATTACTGCTTTCAGCCTGATGTCCTGAGAGAGTGAGAGGTAAGCCAGGCATCTGGGAACTTGGACTGTGTTCTATTTCAGCTCCAGATTTGCTCAGTGCCTTTGGTCAGGTCATTAAAAGATTCTGTGACCAAATTTCCATCTTTGAGGAAAATTGACTTCTTAACAATTTATTCAGTGTGGTTGTTAATAAATAGAATGAAATTGATTAAGTATTATTTACATAATATAAGTTTTTTTGTGGTTTTATAATGACTCACATTAGTCAACTGACTTAACTCTGTGGATCCAGAGGGCAGCGGAATACCATGAATAAAAGCAACAAAACATATTCCCTAAATGTATTCTTTAGTTGTTAGAGTTCATATGTGCTCATTTATTTTGTGTCAGTCGTTAAAAGAGGGTATCTAGGAAAAACAAGGGCAGAACAACTATAAGAAAATGCACACACAGAAACATAAACATATTCTACACTGTGTGAGATAATGTGAGATTCTAAAAATAAGAGATAGAGGGGCACCTGGGTGGCTCAGTCAGGTAAGTGTGCAACTCTCAATATTGGCTCAGCTCATGATCTGACAGTCTTAAGATGGAGCCCCATATCACAGGCAGCATGGAGCCTGCTTGTGATCCTCTGTCTCTCTGTGTCCCTCCTTGGCTCACACTGTCTCTCCTTCTCAAAATAAATAAATACACTTAAAAATATGGAGATAGAAACACCATTCTTCTAGTGGGACATCAAAATAATGATTGTGATCGTCACATACTATGCAATGTAGTAGATGATGGAATTGATATTAGAAAAGAATATTTTTAATTCAGGACATTATATTTATTATATATACCTGATATGAAATATATGGTATTGTATATTTTTATAGTAAAGCAAAACAGAACAAGAAAAGACAAATTGATAGTGAAAGAAAACAGCCAGTAGCATGAAAACTCTATGCAGCTAATGTATAGAATATTTAGCCATAAATAAGACACATCCTCAATAATGTAGCACTTGTACCCTTGACATAGCAAAATCTTAGTATTTCACTTCTAGCTCCTCTTCACTTTTTTTTTCTTTAAATTTTTTTTACAGATAGTTTATTGTCAAATTAGTTTCCACATAACAGTGCTCATCCCCATAAGTGTCCTCCTCTTCCCCCTCATCCCCCACATCCATCAGTCCTCAGTTTTTGTCAGCATTCAAGAGTCTCTCATGGTTTGCCTCTCTCCCTTTCCCCCACCATTTCCCCCCTTCTTCTCCCCCTTGGTCCTCCGTCAAGTTCCTCCTAATCCTCCTATACGTGCAAACATATGATATTTGTCCTTCTCTGCCTGACTTATTTCGCTCAGCATAACACCCTCAAGGTCCATCCATGTTGCTACACATGGCCAGGTTTCATTCTTTCTCATTGCCATGTAGTATTCCATGGTATAGATAAACCACATCTTCTTGATCCATTCATCTGTTGATGGACACTTAGGCTCTTTCCATGTTTTAGCTATTGTGGAGAGTGCCGCTATGAACATTGGGGTACATATGCTCCTATGCATCAGCATTTCTGTATCCCTTGGGTAAATTCCTAGCAGGGCTATTGCTGGGTCATAGGGAGTTCTATTGTTAGTTTCCTGAGGAACCTCCACACTGTTTTCCAGAGGGGCTGCACCAGTTTACATTCCCACCAACAGTGTAGGAGGGTGCCCATTTCTCCACATCCTCGCCAGCATCTAGAGTTCTCTGATTTGCTCATTTTAGCCACTCTGACTGGCGTGAGGTGGTATCTCAGTGTGGTTTTGATTTGTATTTCCCTGATGAGGAAGGATGCTGAGCATCGTTTCATGTCTGTTGGCCATCTGGATGTCCTCTTCTCCTCTTCACTTTTTATAAGTGAAAGCTATGGGTCAACTATGGCTAGGGAGAATATACCTATTCTTTTATTTTTCATCAATATTTGCCAATCTTGCCGATCTGCTCTACTGGCATTTTAATCCACATGGTTCCTATCTAGATGTTTGGCTTTATGTTATCAAGAGACATTTTATGATATTAGTTATGAGCCTGACCCTAATACTAGACTCCTTGGGTTTAAATGCCAGCCCTGCCATTTCTACTTGAGTGATCTTGACCAAGTAGATCTTTTTATGTCTTAGAGACTCAGATTCTTCATCTGCACAATTGGAAATAGAATAGGATTGATGAGAAGATTAAATGACTTCATGCACATGGTACAGTTCTTGGAACATTTTGTTCCTTGAATATATGTCAGTTATTATTACTATTATTATCTTTTGATAATTGCTCTTCAAATAGTGCTCATAGTTTAGGTCCTAGTGGGAAGCATAATGATGTTGATAATGAAATAACAGTAAGTAGTGTTTATTGAGCACTTACTATGTGTCAAGCATTGTACTAAGTGCTTTAAATAAATCATGTCCACTGATCCTCACAATAGCAGTGCAAAGCAATTTGAGGAAGCTGAAAAAATAATAATGCTAAGAAAGACATGTTAAAATTTGATTAGGTCCATGTATAATACTTACTCCAAAAGAGATTATGTGATGTCCACCCAGTACCTACTATCACGCATGTTACATTCCAAATAGGCTTGGCCACATTCTAGAGAATCTGTTAAGATCTTATGCTTCTCCCTGGACAGTAAGGTCCTTTGATACAACTTCTACCTCACTGCATAATACTTAGGTTACAAGTAATTTATGCACACTATTTTACAGCTTTAGATTTTGTTCAAATACACAAACATTCCTTAAATCATTCTGGCATGTGTCAAGGAGATGCTAACTATATGATAGAATAAAAAATTAACACAAAATTCAAAATGGCTATGAATTGCTAGGGCATAATATCAAATCAAAACTTTATGACTGCTGAAGCACCTGAGTGGCACAGTCAGCTAAGTGTATGACTTCGGCTCAGGTCATGACCTGCTGATTGTGAGTTTGAGCCCTGTTTTGGGCTCTGTGCTGACAGCTCAGAGCCCAGAGACTGCTTTGGATTCTGTGTCTCCCTCACTGCCCCTCCCCTGCTTGCTCTCTATCTCTGTCTCTTAAAAATAAATAAAATTTAAAAAATCACAAAAACTTTGACTGCTTTGTTTAAGGGAAATAACACATTACCCAAAGTTAAGAAGGAAACTTGATTAGAGCTTACAGGAGACATGTAGATGTATTTGTTATGTTTATGTATGTATGCACACATACATGTACATGTACTTGTACATGCATGAGTTATTTTATTTCAGTGACTTTGGGGAAAACACGCACTATCCAGTTCATTGAGTTTATGTCTCCCATCTCCATTTGCATGAACCAATATGAGGCTAGACTAATTGTCACTTCTATGTTACCTTGTTGGCATTTTTAAGTTTTTGAATTGTAATCTTCACATTTAGTAATTACAGTGGTATGGGTATAGGTAGTGTTGTGAGAACCTTCTGATTTATGACTACTTAATTCCTTGCTTATACATTCCCCTTCCCCTTCCATTCCAAGCAGGATGTGAGGCAGTAATTTGTAATACTGAATTTTTTCAGTTTCTAAAGTTGTGACCTTGATTCATTTAGACATGAATGGGAAATCAGAGACACACTGATAAGACAGAGAATCTGAAAGGCCATCCTACTTTCTATCTAGATCAACATTTTCAAGGGATTTCATAGCCAGCATCTTACTCAAGAGATAGAGATGTGTGTGTGTGTGTGTGTGTGTGTGTGTTTCCTTATGTGTGTGTGCATAATAAAATGTGCACATACCAGAGTTGAAAAATTATTTTTGGAACAAACTTCTGCCAATTAGATATAGATTTATTTGAACTATTTTCTAGTACTAAAATTGTCTTGTCTACTTCCTTATTGGCTTTTGTTATGATTTAAAACAATGCCAATATTTTTAAAAAGTAAGGTTAAAAAACAGATAAATAGATTAATATTTAATTAGGAAGATAGAGGATAATTCACCAGGAGCCAACATTGTATTGTAACATGAAACTTTCTTTGAAAACCTATTGCATCTTCTTATTAAGAGTAATTCTAGAGAAAATTCCCCTGAAGGGTTTTTCTAAAGAGATGGCTGAGTGGAGGAGGTGACAATACAGAGCAGATAGTTCTATAGTGCCCACTAATACAGTGACAAATTCCCGAAGAGTGAAAATTCCTAACTTTAAATTTTACCACCTTAAGTTCCATGGCTATCAGAACTTAGCATTTTGCTTTAATCCCTCACCACATTTTATTTGAACAAAATAAATACTTGCTTCGTCTTTTATCTTTCATTCATTTCTTATTTATTTACTCAAAAATAGGTATTCATTGCCTCCTAGAATGTAGGCACTAGAAGGAGAGAAGTGTAAATACACAGACCCTATCTGTGGTAGACAGTCAGTGCCTGATCCGAGATGCTCAGACATTAATACTGGGTACTATGTGATTCCACCAGGGGTCTGCACTTACATTGAAGATCCCTTGTACCAGAACCACAGACAGCGCAACTCACCTCCCAAAGCAGCCTGAAAGTGATGGGAAATAGGCAGCCCTTTGGGAGCAGCCTTTACCAACGACTCACCAGAGTTATAATTGCCTAGATTCCTTTTCTGGTTTGTGGAGTAAGATTGAGGTATTTATATTGTAGAATTTCTCAGACGTTCTCTAGGGAATTGGGCTTCATCTCTCCACTGTAGTAACTGTCTAACAGTACTCCCTTTATTAGCTCTTATCCCTTCCCTGTATTGCATCCCCTCTCCTCTTCTCTATTGGTGTAAACCACACTGCCCCAATAAGCTGCTCCCATTTGAATCTGTCAAACATTTTGAATCTATTTCCATGCTCCCTCAAGTCTGAGAACCATTGGCCTAATTTACATTTGCAAGTTTTTAGGTCTTTACTTGAAAAGTGATTTAAGTGGTACCTGGGTGGCTCAGTCAGTTGAGCGTCCAACTTCGGCTCAGGTCATGATCTCACATTCTGTGAGTTTGAGCCCCATGTGGAGCCCCACATTGGGCTCTGTTCTGATAGCTCAGAACCTGGAGTCTGCTTTGGATCCTGTATGTCTCAAAAATAAATAAATGTCAAAAAAATTAAAAAACATAATAAAGAAAGAAAAGTGATTTAATAGATTTATAGTGATTTATAAGATTTGTTTGTTAAATATTTTATACTTAAGGAAATAAGTATATTTAATTAAAATTTTAAGGAGAATATGTATTTTGATTAAGTCTTTAAAACATCAAAATGCATTGGATAATCATGAGAATCTTTAAATTTCATATATTTGGGTTTTTTTAATTTATTTTTGTTAATTTATTTATTTTGAGAAAAAGAGAAAGTTCAAGCAAGGAAGAGGCAAAGAGAAGAGGAAAGAGAGAGAGAATCCCAAGCAGGCTGCACACCATCAGCATGGAGCAAAACCTCTGCTTAGGAGTGGGATTCAAATCCACAAACCATGAGATCATGACCTGAGTGGAAAACAAGAGTGAGATGCTTAACTGACTGAGCCATCCAAGTGCTTGTAAATTTCAACTACTTTGGAATATCAAACTAGAAATAAAAATAAAAGCACAATTTATATATACTAAGACTAGAGCCATACAAAAAATATTATTGTCATATCTGTGCTTTGAGAATATTTTGTGCTTTGAGAGTATTCTTTTTATAAAACTGTTTCTAAGTTTATTTATTTTGAGAGAGAGAAAGAGAGAGATGGGGAGGGGCAGAGAGAGAGGGAGAGAATGAAAATCTCAAGCAGTCTCTGTGAGCCCAACGTGGGGTTCAAATTCATGAACCATGAGATCATGACCTGAGCCAAAACCAGGAGTTGGATGCATAACCGATTGAGCCACTCAGGAGCCCCTGGTTGAGAACATTCTTTTAGCATTTATTGATTTGTTTATTAACTCTTCAATCATTCAAAAAGTATGAGTTTAATAACACAACAGGTACTAAGTTAACAGAGATACAAAAGTGAAAAAAAAAAAAAGTCATGCTTCCTAGCATCAAACATAGAATATCTCTATGAGATCTAGGACATTCTTACTAAAATATAAACTTGATGGAAATTTTAAGAATAAATATCATCATAGGGGCCCCTGGGTGGCTTAGTCGGTTAAGCGTCCGACTTTAGCTTAGGTCATGATCTCACAGTTCGTGGGTTCGAGCCCGGCGTCGGGCTCTGTGCTGACTGGAGCCTGTTTCAGTCTGTGACTCCCTCTCTCTCTGACCCTCCCCTGCTCATGCTGTCTCTCTCTCTCTCTCTCCTAGAAATAAATAAAACACTTAAAAAAAAAGAATAAATATCATCATAAATAACACATGGAAAAATAAGGCATAATCAGTGATGAATATTTATGGTTACCAATTTAGGACAAAAATATTAACAAGTAAACATTTCAGTCTGTGACTCCCTCTCTCTCTGACCCTCCTCTGCTCACGCTGTCTCTCTCTCTCTCCTAGAAATAAATAAAACATTTTTTAAAAAAAGAATAAATATCATCATAAATAACACATGGAAAAATAAGGTATAATCAGTGATGAATATTTATGGTTACCAATTTAGGACAAAAACATTAACAAGCAAACAAACACCACATTCACTAAACATTTGTCATTTCCCAAGAATTTTAGTGAATGAAAGGAATATACATTTCTCCTGATTCCAAAGAAATGGCATAGTGCATTGAAGGATGTGAGTTTTCTACTTTATATGTACTTACAAAATTCTCCCAAGTGAAGATTACTACTGAAGCATTTGTTCTATTTTATATATACCATGGGTAATTTGGTTAATGCTATTGTTTCTAGTGCTTTCAAAATAGGTGCTTCTATTCACTACGATTGGAAAACTTATTTATCTCTTAGGGCAGTAAGTCCACAGGGTGCATGGATGGATCAGTAGGTTAAATGTTTAGCTCCTGATTTCGGCTAAGGTCATAATTTCATTGCGTGATGGGTCAAGCCCCATGTTGGGCTCTGCACTTACAGCACAGAGCCTGCTTGAGATTCTCTCTCTCTCTCCCTCTCTCTCTGTTCCTTCTTGCCAACTTTCTCTCATTCTCTCTCTCTCTCTCTCTCTCTCAAAAATAAATAAATGAACTTAAAAGAAGGGAAGATAAGTCCTCATCAGCGTCTAACTTTTCAAGAAGTCAGGCCTGGATATATGCAAACCAAATATTCTGTCAAAATACAAAAAAAATTAAAAAAAAATCATTCTAGGTTTAGATTTAGCAATGTAGTCACTGTTACACGTACATCTTATAATAATGAAATTTCAGAATCTCAACTTTTTATTCTCAAAAATATAAAGAAATTGGTTGGTATTTGAACTACTGTCATAATCATCTCTTTCTGCCTAATCTGAATATTTCCCTGGTAAATCATATGCTCATATAAGTTTTCCATTACCGAGTCATCTTCTTTGCTTCTCTTTTCAGGATATCTTGACGTTGTTTCTCTGTTCCAGAAGTTGCTTCTGCCAGTTTGATAATTATTTTACTCTGTACTGCTCTCACATTTTAAATTTTTCCTGCTACCTCTGAATTATATTACACTTTTTTTCTGAAATTATGTGCATATTTTCAGAATTTGTCTCTCTCCCTCTGATCATTTTTGATAAACAATAATATTTATTAACATTTAAAATTATGGTAAATTCTATTGGCTTCAGGGAAAATGACATAGACAATGTCCAAATAAGCACCTGCCATTATGTTGAAGATGAGGAAAACTGTTGATAGTCTTAACATTTTCTGCATCACCAGCTTTTCATCTCAACATATTGTTGGCGAAGTGTAAAAAATAATTTTATTGATGAAGTTTATCTCTGACCTCTGTTATACGCAACATACATTATGCATGCTGTGTAAAATCTGATATTGAAGGAAGAAAGAATTATCTTCACTTTTAGAGCTTTACTCCAGAAGTTGGAGTAACTTAGTTATCAGATACTCAGAGGAAAAGTCTAAAAGGAAAGAAGTTCATATTATGATCAGGGAAAAGCAGACTTGTGAAATTATGAGAAGAAAAAAGTAAATGTTGTGACAAGGGAAGACAAAGATTTTTAAAGCAGAAGAAGTGAACAATGTCATGTAAACAAATAATGCATAGATATGCATATGCGTTCTGAAAGTCACCTCTGCTTGTCGATGACAGCATTCTAAAACTGAAGTACATATGTGGAATGGGAGGAGGGAGGGCATAAGATAAGGAGTCAGTAATTTCTGCATATTTGTTTTTTCTTTTATCTTTTGCCCTTGTGGTTGAGATAAGGCCTTGCAAGCAACGGATCTCTACATGCATAGGAATTACAGTTTTTAAACTACATTTCTTTTTTTTTTTACAAATAGTTTATTGTCAAATTAGTTTCCACATAACACCCAGTGCTCATCCCCACAAGTGCCCTCTTCCATGCCCATTCCCCCCTGCCCCCCACATCCATCAGTCCTCAGTTTTTGTCAGCATTCAAGAGTCTCTCATGGTTTGCCTCTCTCCCTTTCCCCCACCATTTCCGCCCTTCTTCTCCCCCTTGTTCCTCCGTCAAGTTCCTCCCACCTCACGCCGGTCAGAGTGGCTAAAATGAGCAAATCAGAGAACTCTAGATCCTGGCGAGGATGTGGAGAAACGGGCACCCTCCTACACTGTTGGTGGGAATGTAAACTGGTGCAGCCCCTCTGGAAAACAGTGTGGAGGTTCCTCAGGAAACTAACAATAGAACTCCCCTATGACCCAGCAATAGCCCTGCTAGGAATTTACCCGAGGGATACAGAAATGCTGATGCATAGGAGCATATGTACCCCAATGTTCATAGCGGCACTCTCCACAATAGCTAAAACATGGAAAGAGCCTAAGTGTCCATCAACAGACGAATGGATCAAGAAGATGTGGTTTATCTATACGATGGAATACTACATGGCAATGAGAAACAATGAAACCTGGCCATGTGTAGCAACATGGATGGACCTTGAGGGTGTTATGCTGAGCGAAATAAGTCAGGCAGAGAAGGACAAATATCATATGTTTGCACGTATAGGAGGATTAGGAGGAACTAAACTATATTTCTTATCTTAAGCCTAATTAAAGTATTTTATGGAATGATTAAGGTGTTTCATGTGTTAGTAAGGAGGAAAGAAGAGAAGTAAGCTGTTGATAAACATTAATAAGATAGTTGTGTGGATCATGTCAGAATGATGCAGGCAGTGGTATATTAATAACAGGAGACACATGCTTTTAGAGAAAGAACATCAGGTCCACATGACTGATTTGCCTCTTTATGTTAGGATGTTATCTTTCCACTGGTAACTTAGAGGTCTTGGGTTTTATTTTATGAATGAAGACCAACTTCTGGTAAACTTGTCAGATCAAACTAATAGGACATCGACTTGCTTCACAAATCACACTAAAATGTTAGAAAAGGTATAAAAATTTATACTTCCATCCATGGATCAAAACATGGAAAATAGAAACAGCATTAAATTTTGGAAAAATGGAACAAAGATGAACATATGATAAGTGATTAGCACCAGAGCAGAGGGCATTCTAATGTAAGAGTGGGGAGAACTCTGCAATAAGCACATTTGGATCACAGAAATAAAATATTGGATGCCCCTCTGACAGTACAGTGCTCGGAGGGCTGGTGAAAAGGTGGATTGTTCAGAAAATCTATAAAAGAAAGAATTACCTACCTTGAACGGAAGAGGTTGAACTACATAAGACGATGGACCATGTAGGTAATTCTTCACCAGGCCTGGTGAAGATGGCGATACTGTGGTAAGCCAGGGATCTTTGGAAGCCCAAACAGAAAATAGTAAAGCCACTTCTCACACTCAGCTCTGAGAACACTGGCTGCCTGGCTTATAGCCTAATGAGCAGACTTTATTATTATTTTTATTATTACATAATTGTTATTTACTATTACTAATTATTATTAAAAAGTCCTCTTCTGAGGAACTGAGAAATGTATAGTCTTTGACAGTTGAAGTTTCCCCCAACAAATAGTTCAACTTAATCACCATACACAGAAGGCTAGCAGTCAACATATATAAAAATGAGGAATGACTGAGTGTTCACGAATCAAGAAGGAGCTGAAAAAAATAGAATGTTCTTGAAAATTAAAATAAGTTAAGAAAAACTAAAACTGCAATGGAAGTGTTGGGAAGCTCATTAACAAAACCTCCCATAATAAAAATGGAAAATATATGAGGAAAAAAATTAGGTGACCCCATGAAAGACATCCAATGTTCAAATAGAAGAAAAGGGTAACAGTGAAAAATAGAAAGGGATAACAGTGAAAAAGGAGAAGAAACATCAGTGTCATTAGAGGCCAATGATTGCTGCACATGATGGTAGAATAAATGCTATTGAGTCATTGTAGTACAGGAGTGAAGACATGGACTCCAAGGCCTGATTTCAGGCATTTATATGCTGATGACACAACTCTCTCTATGACTTTAAGTTTAAATTTCAATTTATTTTCTTCTTTTTAAAATGTATTTATTGGGGCACATGGGTGGCTCTGTAGGCTAAGTGTCTGACTTCTGCTCAAGTCATGATCTCACTGCTCCTGAGTTCTAGCCCCACATTGGGCTCTGTGCTGACATCTCAGAGCCTGGAACCTGTTTCAGATTTTGTGTCTCCTTCTGTCTCTGCCCATTGTCCTCAAAAATAAATAAACATTAACAAATTTTTAAATGTATTTACTTATTTAGAGACAGAGAGAGCACAAACGAGGGAGGGGCTGATATAGAGGGAGAGAGAAAAATTCCCAAGCAGGGTCCATGCTCTGTGATGAGCTGAATGAAGGGCTCTGTCTCATGAACTGTGAGATCATAATTTGAGCTGAAATCAAGAGTCAGACGCTTAACTGACTAAGCCTCCCAAGAGCCTCTAAATTTAAATGTTTTAAATTTCTCTTTTTTGCAGAAATAATAACCAGCTACCTTACAGGGCTGTTTTAAGGACTAAATAATTAAGTATAAAATACAAAAAGCAAAACAAACAGCCCACAAAGAGTAGTATCTGGCATCGAAGGAGTTTTTTTTTTTTTTTAAATACGTGTAGTTGACATGCTATGTTACATTAGTTTCATGTGTACAACATAGTGATTTGACAGCTCTGTTCAGTCTACTGTGTTTGTAAGTATAGCCACCATCTGTCACCATATAATATTATTACAATACCATCCAGTATATTCCCTATCTGGGAAGTTCTTAATAAATGTTAGCTACCATTATTATTTTATTTACAGACCTCCAAGACCTCATGAAATATACTTGTTTTCAATCTATTGTCATAGACCTACTCTAAGATAAGGGACATTAAAATTGAAGCTATAAATCAAGAATAAGATAAAATGAAAAGAAATAGGGACCCAATGCAGAAAAGAATTGATAGAAAACCCTATGATGAAGCTGAATGGAGATCCCAAGGTGACAAAATAACAGCTATCCCACAGGATTGAAGACTCTAGACTGTAGAAGAAAAGGAGAGAGCTTCAAGAAGTAATCATCTAAAAAATAAATTAAACCAATGAATCACATGATGTGTAAACCTAATGAAATTATAGGTACACTTCTGGAGGGGAGTTATGAGATGAATCAATAACAAGTAACTAAAGACAAGCAAATAGATAGAATAATTATTAAGTGCAGTTAAAAACTTGTATGAAGAGGAAATTAATTAGAAATGTAAAACATTACTTTAATAATGAAAAAGATGTATGTAATCATAATCATGTGCATTTCAATATTGATCTTGTAAAAATATTTGAGTAATGTCATTGGGAGTACTATGAGTACATGAATTTGGCATGGTGAAAGTTGGCAGTGAGAAAAGGAAATACCCATTTTTTTAATAACAGGGATTCAGTAGATGATATCTGAAACTGAATTAATATGTGGATTATAAGTATCTTATTGGTAAATGTGGATGTAAGTTCCAGAAGTAGCTGAAGAATTTTGAAGATATGTTACCTTCCAGGGATGGGAAGGTTTGGGGCAGAGATATTGTTATATTTGGTTATTAGACTTGTTGACTTATTTGATATTTTACACTATGCACTCAAACTTTTAATTTAAAACTACAGAGTCATTGTTATTTATATGGAGAACATACTGTTCTGGATAACCATTGTGTTAACCAGAAAAGGACAATTCCTCTGGGCTAGCGCAAGTGGTTAACAGAGCTGGGTGAATGCAGTGTGGACTAAATTTCAGTCCTATATCTGCCTTCAATCAGGTACCTTTGATTAATGAAAAACCTGCACAACTGGGGCACCTGGGTGGCTCAGTCGGTTAAGCATCTGACTTTGGCTGAGGTCATGATCTCACACAGTTCACGGGCTTGACACCTGTTGCAGAGACTGCTTGGGATTCTCTGTCTCTCCTTCACTCTCTGTCCCTTCCTCACTTGCACGCATGCACTCTCTCTCTCTCTCTAAAAAATAAATAAATTAACTTGAAAAAAAAAAAACCCTGAACAACCACACATGGCAACCTTACACCAAAACAGTGGAATACTATGCAGATGCTAAAATAGAATAAGTTTGAACATAATGATGTGGAAAGATATTCAGTGTATATTAATTACTGGAGATAAAAGATTATAAAAAGCATTTGAAAAATTATTTCAGTTAAAATGAACATTTGAAACCATTTATTTTCAAATTAATTTGATATTGTTATTATTAAAGAAATCTCATATTTTAATGTTATCTCTAAGTGATAAAATTGTGAATAATTTTTAAACCACTCTTTATTATCTCATTTTATATAATAAAAAGCCATTTTTAAGTATATTTGTGGTAGCAGTATCTACATTACAGTGGAAGGAGATTTTAAATATCTCACTACTGAAATGGGAATTTTTGCTGAAAAACAATGCTCTTTACATATTTCCCCTTGGTAGGAAGCCATGAAAAAAATGGAATAGATTCAGGAAAGAAAAAAATGGAAAAGTCTCCAAAGAAAAGCAATCTGTTGGGATGCCGGGGTGGCTCAGTCTGTTAAACATCTGATTTGGAGTCAGATCATGATCTCCTGGTGGGTGAGTTTGAGTCCCAATTGGACTTTGTGCTGACAGCTCAGAGCCTGGAGCTTGCTTTGGATTCTGTGCCTCCCTCTCTCTTTACCCCTCCCCCACTCACACTCTGGTGTGTGTGTGTGTGTGTGTGTGTGTGTGTGTGTGTGTGTGTCAAAAATAAATAGACATTAAAAAACAAATAAACATTAAACAAAGAAAAGAAAAGCAATCTGTTATTGCTGGGAAAACAATATTTTCTAAGATGTTGACAAACTGTTTTTTTCTAACTTCAAATGACAGAAAGCATAGGCAATTGCTACATTTAGGGAAATACAAGTAGTGGAAGATTATGGGATACTGTCAGTCATACTCCTTTCCAGAGGTCGGTGGGAATCATTTAAACCAGAGTTGCAGAGATGTCTCTGTGAGGACATACTCATCTGTATGACATTTAAAAATATAGACCACATGGCTGATAAGACAAGGAATACAAGATGATCAATCATAAGGTGAATTAAATTCTGCCCTTTCAAAATGGAGTCTATAAAATTTCATAAAAAAGAAACAGGTCAGTATAAACTGTAGGACAGTGTATCAAAGGAAAGTGGTGTTCAACATTAAGTGATGTATTCTACCAGGATTAAATTTCAAGAGATAAGTCGAGACTTCATTTGCCCAACCACAGAGATAATCAAGTAGACTATGTGCATTTGGTTTTTTAGCAAAAAATTATCATTATCATGACCAGAGCTATTTTTGAAGAAGGAATTAATTTCTCTGCAAGAAAATAGAATATTATTTAATAGAAGAAGATCTCCATGATGGGATGGGACATAAAGAAATTTAGGAAGATATTGCAAGACTCTAGTTATTAATAAACAGCTTTCATGTATTAGTGATTATGGAAATCTCATAACATTTGTACCCAAATATTATTCAATGATATTAAACTTGATTGCTGCAAAAGTGACCAAGATAACTATGCAGAATGAAATTATAATCAAACATTATTTCAAGAAGAAATGGAACAATTAATGAGAACCAGATGTGAAACAACCAAAAGAGAATTTGTTACTTTATCCATACCCACACCAAAGGGCAGATTTAATCAATCTTGAATTTTGAGAAGCCATGGCAATCTTAGACTACTAGAGGAAAATACTTTCCTCAGTAACATCTTCCTGTTTAATAATTCTTCTATATAAAGAAAAATTTCATTACCGTTAACCTAATTTTAGTATGCTGCAGAGAAATATCATTTTCTCCTTTCTTAATACCCAGTGGAGAAACTGATGGTTGTCTCCCTTTCTTTAAAATATAACCATTTTTACATTTGGTAACTATTATCCAGTATCCTCTCAACCTATCCACGTTATTCTAACCTATCCTCAGAGGCCAAATTTCCCAACACTTTAATTATCTTTGTGGCTTTTAACTGAGCACACTTCAATTTGACCACATCTTCATTTAGCTCCTAAGCTCAGAATTGGAGATATTCTTCTAATAAGGGTTTGACTAGTGTTGAGTATAATGAGATGATCATTTCTCAATTACAGTATTTCCCAGTATAATGCGTGCTTGTAGTCTACATTTTATTCACTCACATTGCAGTCTTTCTAATTCATAATTGGCTGGGGATAAGCTATGACCTCTAGATCTTTTTCTATGTTCTAATTATAGGTAACTTTAATGTATCAATAACTGAGGTTTCACAATCTTTTTGGAGTATTACTTCTTTATTTTTTTCTTGAAATTATTTTGTACTTTAAAACTTAAAATACACATTTTATCCTTTAAAATTTATAATTCATGTCTTGGAATTAATGATACATAGAGGAATATAATCACTTGAAGAATAACAAAAAAGCCTAAATTCCACTCCAGGTTTAATTTAATTAACTGTTGATTTTGAAAAGAAAACATTATTTTTTTAGTATTCTCTCCATAAATAAGAATGTTAGAGGGGCGCCTGGGTGGCTTAGTCGGTTAAGCGTCCGACTTTGCTTAGGTCATGATCTCACGGTTTGTGGGTTCGAGCCCCGCGTCAGGCTCTGTGCTGACTGCCAGCTCAGAGCCTGGAGCCTGTTTCAGTCTGTGACTCCCTCTCTCTCTGACCCTCCCCTGCTCACTCTGTCTCTCTCTCTCCTAGAAANAAAAAAAAAAAAAAAAAAAAAAAAAAAAAAGAATGTTAGAGGAAGGCACAACTTACATTTATGTATCTCTAAACTCTTATAATAAACAAAAACTATTTTCCACATATAAGATATATATTAAATAAATATTTAGTGAGCATCTGCTTTCCATGTGGCATACACTCTACTAGACCATGGAATAAAGAAGTAAACAGAACATACGAAAATATAGTCCTTACATTCTATTTGAGGAAATAGACAATAAACAATATCAGAGCACTTATTAGTGCTAAGAAGAAAGTAATGAAGAAAAATTGGAAATAGTGAAAGGGTGGATTTTTAAATAGAGTCAGTTGGGGAAGTTACACTTAGATAATGATATTGGAGAAACAACCTTTTAAAAGCCAGCAAAACTGTTGTCAGAAGGAAAAACACTCCAGGCAGAGTGAAAAAGAAGTATGAAAGTCTTGAGGTAGGAGTGTGACTGGCATATTTGAGGAATAACAAAGAGGTGGGTATGCCTGAAACACAGTGATCAAGAGGAAGAATATTTAGAAATAAGGTCAGATATGTAATTGGACAGAGAAGAGATCATGTAATACCTTCTAGAGAACAGTAAAGGCCTAGCCTTCACTTTAAGTAAGATAGGAACCACTGGAATATTTTGAGCTCAAAACTGACATGATCGGGGGCACCTGGGTGGCTCAGTCGATTAAGTGTCCGACTTCAGCTCAGGTCATGATCTCACGGTTCGTGGGTTCGAGCCCCGCATCGGGCTCTGTCCTGATAGCTAGCTCGGAGCCTGGACCCTGCTTCGGATTCTGTGTCTCCCTCTCTCTCTGGCCCTCCCCTGCTCATGCTGTCTCAATCACTCTCTCAAAAATAAAATATTTTTAAAAAACTGACATGATCGAATGGTATCGAATGATCTGTTACAATAGACTAGTATGGTGCAAGAGCAGTGATCAGTTTGGAAGCTCTGTCAGTAATTCAAATGAGAGATCACATTGAGAGGCTGCTGCATGATAACTTGGACTAGAGTAGTAGTAATAGAGGGGTGAGAAGTGATTTAGTCTAAAAAATATATATATTTGGCTTAAATAATATTTAACACAAAGCTTTTATATTGAGGTCAAATTGGTGTATAACATTATATAACTGTCAGGTGTACAACATTGTAATTCAACATCTATATACACTACAAAGTGGTCTAAATATAAAGTTACAGCAGACAGAATTGCTGATGGATCAGATGCAGTGTATAAAGAGAGAAAAGTATACACAAGGATTATATAGTCATATGAATGTATGATTCATCAGGGCATATATCCTTTTGTAGAATACTTCAGGTATATATAGGATTTTTATTTCCTACTAGTTTTAAAGCTTTCATCTTTAATACTTGCTAAATGAGACAAAGATTCTATCATCAATCTGTGAAAATGGTTTTTCTATAAGTAAGTAAAATATATTATTTACTTGGAATAATTTGACTCAAGTAAACTCAAGTAAACTCACCTTTATATCGAAGGTATATATATATATATATATATAATTGATATATATATATAATTGATATATATATAATTGATATATATAATTTGATAAAAATATATCAAAGGTATATATATATTATATCTCTCTATCTCTGTTTTTTATTTCTATCACTTTCTACATCTACAACTAAATCTATCTATATTTATCTAGGTAGAGATAGAGATAAATTAAATTTCAAAATGTAATCTTGCATAACTACTACACTGCTGAAATTAGAATTTAATTATAGTCATTCTACTCTCCAATAATCAATGCAAAACCTTTCTGCCACTTGGACTTTTATCTCTAAAATGAGCTCTTTCCTATTTTTACTATGTAAGGATTCAAAACTGATCAATGGGTACAAATTCTCTGGAGGAAAGTTGATGTTACAAATCTCAGCTATTGCTGTATTGAGCTTTGCTAGTTAGTTATTAGGTTATTTGAGGGAATCTTTTATGCATCTCCAGATAATTTCATTCGTAGGGTTCATAGTCCACCCTGTATGGAAAGTCTATTCAAACATTTCTTGTTTCTTTTTTAAAAAAATATGATATGTAGTTCCCATCACTAAGAAAGAAAATATCAGGCTAATATTGCTATCAATACTTTTAGACACAGGAAATTCAAGAAGTAGACTTCCAAAAAGGGTGATAAAAACTGGCCTACAGTAATAATCATAGCACTTAAGGACTGTTCAATTTTTTATTATTGCTTTTACTTTACACCCGCTGTGTTCATACTGTGCAGCTCTGAGAATGCATTAGCTGCAAGCATCAGAACTTCCAGCAGCGCAGTTAACAACATATTCCAGTTACCGGGAGTCATCAGAACTCAGAAGACAGTGTGTTAACAAAACACAGTTATTGAGCAAGGCTAGAGAATGCAAAAGAAATTTCAAGTTCATCTTTGAGAATTCACAGATATCTTTCTATATTCATTCTTGCTGGAATCTTGGCTTTCTACTTGGCAGATCTTGACCAGAATACAAAGAAGTCTTTCTTTTTTATTATACTGTGATTGTAAAACTCTGCTTTCACAATAAGTGATTTTAATTTTAAAATTGAAAAGATACAGGATGCTGTGTTTTGGCTGGGCAGACAAGCACAAAATACACACAGGCACACCCACACGCACACACACGCACACACACATCACTGCCATTTCCCTGACCACAGTCCCAGGTGCCACTGTAGTTTTCCCTAAGGACTCACTTTGAGGTGACATTTGGAGTTTTTCATTCCTTTATATTAGTGAGACACGTTGACAAAATTTCAGTACAGTGACACATTGTTTTACATTTCATTTGTGTGTGTTTGAGTTTGTCTATGATGCTCTTCTTTGACTGAAACATTTGACAGCATCAGTGAGTATATGTTATGCAGAGCATTTAAAAAACTGTGTCTCCCCTGAGCTTATAATGTTATGATGAATGTGATTCTCTCTTTACTCATTCTTTTGGTTAAATCCAATAAAGGGGACACTTGGAAGGTACGTATATTATCTGGGTGATCGATGCCACTTGTAAATGTACAAGATCATAGCAATTCTTCTGGAATTATTTTAATCATTTTAGTTAGAAGGTTCCTAGGAATAAAGAAAAGAAAGAATATTTAGCAAGAAGTTCAAATTCACTTATCTTTTTCATTTCATTATTCATTCATTAGTTCTTTTCCCCTCATGTTTTATTGAATTTTATTTAGTATCTTTTAAACATTTCAACCATAGAACATTTTTGTTTGTTTGTTTTGCTGCACCTATCACCATTTTAAGGAACTAGGGTTCTTTGGTTCACATTTTGAAAAACCATTGTGAGGTAGTATCTGTTTTGATAGGCGAGCTCTGAATTAGGGTCATTGGTTGCTTTCAAAGCAATTCTTTGACCTATCACATTGGCTGGTAACACATGCTTTTCTTGGTTATTTGTGTTTTCTTTTTCTTAATTTATAATTTTATTATAGAGTTACTGAATACTCTCTGTTAAACACTGGGAATGTAATAGTGAATAAATAAATAAATAAATGTGAACATCCTTGTGTTCTCAGAAATTAAAGTTTAGTTGTGAATGCAAAAAATCTTGACCCTAAATGTTGTTTCAAGAGGCCATATGAGAAATAGTCTGAATAGTCAGGGTAAAGCTGGAAGCTCTGACATTGTTAAGTACAAGAGACAATCAAGCAAGGACAAAGGCAAGGATACACAAAGTCATGGGCATTGATGACTCCTGTGTGGAATATCATTCATCAGCGACTAGTCATCTTTGATGCTACTGAGTTGTGACTTGTGCTATTTAAGACAAATAATTTTGATTGAATTGCATAAACCAGCTTATCTGTTTTAAAAGAATTTCCTATGTATCCCAACACATTTGCTTTCACAGCAAAATGTTTGCATCCAACTTGGAGTACTCACTTTACTTGGTGCTTTGTATCTGAGACAAGGAAGCTTTCACTGTATCTTTCTTATCTCTTTCCTCACCGTTGTAACACTAGCCCGACTGACTTCACCATTCTCTCCCACTTGTCAGTCCTGTGAGGATTGAGGTCGGATTCAGGGATGTAGTACTCTCACTGAGAGTTGTGACACATCTAAGCATAGTATACTGCTAAGGGTAGTAACTAGCAAAAGAGTCTGGGTTGATGTAAGAACTGAATTGACCTTGTGTTTTGTTGACCCAATGCTACCATGGCCATCACATAATTTAAGCCACTGAGGCTGTAGGTTTAGTTGTATGTATTCTCAATTTTTCTTTTTTTAATTATACTTCTAATTTTCAAAAGATATTTATTTGTCCAAAATTGTCTTGCAGTAAGAGAGGAATTGAAACTATTTGATTGGACATAAAATCATTTTAATGGAGTTTTCAGCATCTGCCTTTGCCTAACATCCATTCATGTTTCTCTGATAAGCACAGGCCAGTTTTGCTTTGGGGAGCCACAACTACCCTCTTGAATTTCTTTTGATGAGGCTGTTAATAGGTTTCCGTCTTCCACTAGAGGAGTGATTTGGGGCATATAACCCAGAAAGCATCTCCTTCCTCCCTCCCTCCCTTCTTCCCTCTCTCCCTCCCTCTTTCCTTCTTTCTCTCTTTCTTTCTTTCTCTCTCTTTCTTTCTCTCTTTCTTTCTTTCTTCTTTCTTTCTTTCTTTCTTTCTTTCTTTCTTTCTTTCTTTCTTTCTTTCTTTCAGAAGAAGAAAATGTTACAAGTTGAACTAAGATAACTCTGGGAGAAGATTACAATTTCAAATACAATAGTGAATACAGCTCTCACTAAAAAGTAGATGTTTAAATAAAGACCTGAAGGAGATGAGGAGAGAAGCCGTGAAAACATATGGGGAATTGCAATGGCACAGAGTTAGAATGTGTCTGCTGCATTCCGAAAGTCTCAAGGAGGATTTTTTTTTTCCACAAAGGAGCAAAGGTAAGAGAAATAGGAGATAAGACAAGATACTGTAATGACTTCCTATTTCACTTGTAATTAGGTGAGAGGCCACTGGGAAATTTTATGCAGAAGAGTGATATAATCTGACTTCTACTTTAATAGGATCATTTGGATACAATTTTGAGATAAGAGAAAAAAAACCTTCAACTATAACAAAGGTAAGTGAAGAGTTATTGTTATGGAGAAATGATTGATCATATCATTTGTTCACATTTATTTGATTACTAGCTGCTTTTATAATTTTCCTCCAAAAAGTAGAATATATAGTTCCCCACTGCATTGACCGTGGGCTTGGAAATAGACTTGCTTTGATCAGTGAAACCTGAGCTGATATGACTTCTGCCATATAGAAGCTTTAACTGCACCTGTGTAGAGTTAAGCTTTTCCAGCCACCCCCTTACTCTGTCCCCGGGCAATTGTCATCCTCCATGAGGTCAGCATGTCACAGAGAGTAGCTATTCCTTATTTCTTAATTCTACAATGAAAGAACATGATACTCTTACCCAACTATATCACAATTAGCTACACTAGGACCCCCAAAATTCAGCAAAACTTAATAAAGCTACAGGATTCCCTGACCCCCTGTGGAATTTAAACAAGAATGAATTTTTGTTGCTAAAAATTTGGAAGGTTTTCACATCAAATCTTAATACAGGTTGGGGTAGTGGAATAACTTAGCCAAAGGACAATGGTGCTTTGGGCCAGGATGGTAGCAATGAACATGGTAAGATTTTAGATATATTTTGATGGTACAGACAATAGGATATGTGGATTTTTTCTAAGAATGAGACTTCTGGCTGGACTTGGAATTTATGATTGCAAAAATATTCAGATAGGTTCTAACACAAAATTGCCCTTCAATACTAATTAAAGATTTTCAGACACAAAATGTATATTTAATTAAGTTGTCACTTTGTTGGTGACATATTGAGACATATGTTTATTTCTGTTATGTTTAGTCTGTTTATGACTAAAGATTGTGGACTTCAAAATCCTTATGGCACAAAACTGTTAAAGACTGCATTTAAAAGAATGATATAGCAGTTATATTTTATAAAGTATATGTTTATAGTGTACTTATAGTTACATCATTAAGAGTTAAATTTTCCAATATTTTGTATGCATAAGATATGCAAACGTTTATAAGATTACTCTATGTTTTATAAAAGGTTTATCAAATCCCATTTAGCATCTGTGGTTAGAAATGAAAGCAACTTTAGTTCCTTTCTATACTTGTGAGACAATATTTCCATGCCACACTCACTTGATATTTTATCAGATTAAATGAGAAAATTGTGCTGTTGTCTTTCTTCTACTTTTATAATCTCAAGTAGTTCATAAGCAAAACCTAAGTAAATATGGCTTCTTGGATACATTGCCATAAGTTTAATAAGAAACAAAATGAATTAAGAATCTTAACTTGTGGGGCGCCTGGGTGGCTTAGTCGGTTAAGCGTCCGACTTTCGCTTGGGTCATGATCTCGCGGTTCGTGGGTTCGAGCCCCGCGTCGGGCTCTGTGCTGACTGCCAGCTCAGAGCCTGGAGCCTGTTTCGGAGTCTGTGATTCCCTCTCTCTCTGACCCTCCCCTGCTCACGCTGTCTCTCTCTCTCTCTCCTAGAAATAAATAAAAAAAATTAAAAAAAAAAAAAAAGAATCTTAACTTGTGTCTGCATTCTTACTCTATGAAGAAACTCATTCAAGGAAATCATTACTAATAGACTTTTCATTTTACTCAGATACTGTGTAGGACAAATGCATTAAGATTTAAATACATATATACCCTGAAATACACATTCAAAAAGCCTAATGTGCCCTTCACTAGTCATATTTCTGAAAAAAAGATCATTAAAGATATATTCCTAACAGAAAACTTCCAGTGTTCGACAAATTAGGACTTCTGACAGCACCATTGTGATTTTAATAATGCTTTATGTTTGTTATTCTATGCAGGTGTCTTTACTTAGGGCAAAGAAAATTGGTTGAAAACATACTCATATCGTTAGATGCCAGTAAAGAACATTTATTTTTTCTATAAGCATCTGATAGTTGAGTAAGCCAAGTTCTTATTAAACAATCCTACTTTGTTTTCATTTAATTAAATGGTTCAATGTGTCAAGTTTCTAGAGACTGTTTACCTCCTGGTCACACTGATCTATGCTAGCGATTTTCGAGGCTCAACAACATCCTTTTCCTTGAATGATCAGTAGCGTGATTCTAGTGGTAGCACATTTTTCAAAGACACAGACTAACGGTCTGTAAGAAAACATACACTTTTTCCCCTGTCTGTACTGTCCATGTTGCTAACCATTTATAATATGGTCAAGGATGAGGTTAACAGTTTGTATTTCCTGCTTTAACATGTGAATATGTATGTGTATGTGTGCACACGTGTGTGTACATGTGTATGTATACATCTGATTTTCTATGGAATATCTTCAGAATAATCATGGATATAGATTGGTTGATTTATGAAGATCAGGAAGCAAATGACTTCAACAAAAAAGAGATTGTATTGATTATTTTATTTTATTTTTTTAAATATTTTTATTATTTCTAGGAGAGAGAGAGAGAGAGAGACAGCGTGAGCAGGGGAAGGTCAAAGATAGAGGGAGATACAGACTCTGAAATAGGCTCTAGGCTCTGAGCTGGCAGTCAGCACAGAGCCCGACGCGGGGCTCGAACCCACGAACCGCGAGATCATGACCTGAGCGAAAGTCGGACGTTTAACCGACTAAGCCACCCAGGCGCCCCGCCCCTTGATTATTTTAAATAGGAAAAGAATGTGGGACACTTGGGTGGTTCAGGTGGTTAAGCTCAGGTCCAACTTTGGCTCGGGTCATGATCTCGTGGTTCTTGAGTTTAACCCCCACATCGAGCTCTGTGGTGACAGCTAGGAGCCTGGAGCTTGCTTGGGATTCTGTCTCCATCTCTCTCTGCCCTGTCCCTGCTCCAACTCCTCTCTCTCTCTCTTGCTCTCTCTCATTTTCTCTCTCTCAAATATAAAATAAAACATAAAAAAAATCAAATTAAAAAGGAAGAAAATGGAAACATTTTAACCATTTCTTCAATCTCAATTTCATGATATGTACTACACATACACTTAAATGCGTACTCCTTAAATGATTGCTATGCGGTAGCTATCATAAGCTTGATTTTTCAAATGAGGCAAGCTACTGCATTTTAGAGATATTTCATAATTTCCAAAATTACATAGCCTGTGAGTAGTAGTCCTTGGGTGTAAACAGAGGCTGACTCAAGAGACTCTGATCTTTTCAATAAATTGCAATCTAAGGAGACAGCACTGCAACATCATTTCAAATTCTACAGAAATCAGAGCCTCCCACCCCCAATTGTCTATTATATTTTTATAAGAGGAAACATTTTCCTTTGGGATGATATCTAGTCTATAGCTATTGTGTATTTCCTAAAGGTCTAAACATGAGAAGACATTTTATTTGTATTAAGTGGTTTCGTTTCAGAGACATGGATAATGAGCACAGGCAAGACAGGGGAAGGACTGTCATTGTTGATTTTTCAGAAGGAACACAGATAGTGCCTTGCCAGCAGTTTGCCCATAGCTAGCAGCAGAAGGCAGATGGAGCCTCATAAGGCCAATTCCCTAAAACTATGCGAAAGCATAGATGGGGAGAGTCTGATGGCCACATTAGAGAAGTTGCTTTTTGTATTCTGTATGTGACATTGTGATACGTTTACTTTCCAGGTTGGCTCCCTTACACAGTGTTTTTATAATAAAATTCATTTTTGCATTTTGCTTTACTGAATGAACGAAACCAGGTATTATGATGAAGTTCTCTAATTCCTTTCCAGTGAAGTATGAATTTCAGTGGAATGATTCCTTAACTATTTGACAATACTAATATAGATCTACTTTTTTCTCCTTTTCTATTTACTTATCATGATATTACATTCAGTTTAATGCTATTTTCAAGGACATTTGAGTTTCCCCAAATATCATGGGCTGTGTATTGCTCTTCCTGTAAATGGTTCTTACTTGCGTGTTGAGCATTCCAATTTAACACCTTGGAGTCAAAATAAAATTTTGAAAGGAAAAGAAGATGCAGCTTCTCTCTACCAACCATTTTATTTTATTGTTTTAATTTTAGAGAAAGAAGGAGAGAGAACATGAGTCGGGGAGAGAGGCAGGGGCAGAGAGAGAGGGAAAATCTTAAGTAGACTCCACACTCAGGGCATAGCCCATTGTGGGTCTTGATCCCACAACCTTGTGCTCATGACCTGAGGTGAAATCAAGAGCCAGATGTTCATTGACTGAGACACCAGGTGCCCCTCTACTAATCATTTTAAAGGTAAATGATTACAAATATTTCTAATACTTTTTTTTCTATAAGTGTGGATTAGATGTAGAGGTTTTTTTCAGTCTTTTAAAAATTTTTTTTTGAGTTTTGTAATGTTTTTGTGTGGTTAGTATGTTGGCATTTTGCATTGATAAAAGATGAGACTATTAGAATGAAATGGTATTCAGGATTTTATTTTTATTTATTTTTTCTCTGTAGCTCAAATGAAATAGGATATTTATTATCTAGTCCATGATTTTCCCAACTGGTTTAATGGTGCCTATAGAATACTTTTCTTCTGGGGAGATGAAAATACACTAAGGATCCTGAAAATTAAGATCTGTGGAAATGTCAAGTTAAATGGATTTATTTATTGAAGGGTTATCAGAAGTTTTTGATATGCTGTGCTGTGTTTCTTCTAGAAAACCTCTTACTATGATCTGGCACCTAATTTGAGATACACTTTTATTTTCAGATTGGTCTATATCAGGCAATTAAGATAATGCAATTTATGAAAAGAATTAATTGACTAATATTTGAGTGGCTACAGAATTCAAATAAATCTTTTTAATATAAATTTTATTTATTGATTTTTGTCTAGGCATCTCTTCTACATACCTTGGGTACCTACAAGAAGTCCACACTTAGGACATGGGCACCTACAGAGATGAATCAAATACAGTCCCTGGCAAAGGGACACATAACCACGATGAAGTACTGTTCACATCCCTGGAAAAGTAAACATCACAGTACACTTACATGAAGAATAATCTCATACTAAAGACTGCATATAATTTGCCTTTTACTAAATTAATGGTAGTTTGCTAGGGTTAAGATGCAGTAAAGAAAATTATACAGGGAGAGAAAATGGCATGAGAAAAGAGAGAGGAGAAAAATGCCCATAATACTTGTCTATTGCAGAGAACGTGTGGGAAAATGGCTGGCCTTCCCTTTGATGTTCTCACATGTTAGCCTACAGCAGGGGGTTAAAAGTGGTAAGATTTGTGTTGTCCTTTAAATCAACTGGAACACAGCCAGTTTTCTTATTAGACAGATGCAGCAAAGAATGTTTAGAGGTGAAGCATCTTACTGGTCCCTGTTGCTAAGAATCAGCAAGTACAAGATTTTCTACCTTGCGTTTGCAGATTGTTTTTTATTTGTTTTGTTCTCTTTTCCTCCCATAAGGCAATGCCAGGAAGCTACTTCTCTAGAACCAGTGCACTGAAATTTCTTAAGAGAAAAACATTTCATCTTTAGAGAGCTGAAAGTAGAAAGAGAAAGTCTGAAAACGAAAGCAAGAGGAGAGGTTGTAGCACTTCACTAGTGGTTTGCTGTGCACCGGAGAATGCGTAGGAACTTGGAGAAAATAGAAGGGAAAGCACAAGAGAGATTACAGAAATCTTCTTGATAATTTTCTCCTTATTCATGTATTTCTTTAAGCCTCTAGAGACCTGTGACTGAAGGGGTGGGAAAAAAGCACATTCAACACAGGTAAAATGCATTCACTTTCAAAGTGCCCCTGGGTGTTGTCCTGAAGCCCATCCAAGCCTTGGGCTTTTTGGATCTCATGTTAAAAATCCTCATGTAGGAACTCACACTTGGTGAGTTCATGCTGTGCTGACAGCACAGAGCCTGTTTAGGATTCTCTTTCTCACCATCTCTGTCTCTCCCCTACTCGTGTTTCTCCCTCTCTCTCTTTCTCTCTCTCTCTCTCTCTCCCTCTCTCTAAAAATAAATAAATAAACTTTAAAGTAAAATCCCAGTGTAGAGGAAGAAAAGGAGATGAAAAGAAAAAGCTATGAGATGGTGAAAGGTGGGGGGGGGGGGAGGTCGTAGAAATTATTCTAGGCAAGTGCAAACAGAATTAGCAAAAAAGAAGTATGTATGTGCCAGGGGACGGGGAGGCAGTTGGAGGAAGAAAGAGAAAGATCGAAAAGAGAAAACAGAAAACTAAAGTAAATATTAAGATATTACCAAGGTTAACATAATAATTCCTAGAGACAACAGGAAAAGACACTGAAAATACTCTAATCTGTACTTAGATTATAGATATTCCAGCATTTACATGGAGCAGCACAGATTATAAAAGATCACTTGACATTTGACATCATTGAGCATTCAAGAGTAGGATGGTATTAACAGCAGAGCAAGGTTGAAAATACCAAATTCCTGAATTACTTCTGACTCATCTAAATGCAACAACTCCTAATTAGATAAGGAATGGGTATTCTGAAGGATATACAGTTATATAAAGTTACATTAGCCTTGAAATCCAGCTTTTAAATCATTCAAACAAGTCTCTTCTAAAGAATGATCTAAAATTATCTTCAGTGAATATTCATTTTAATCAAAGCAAATCATGCTCACGATTTTAAAAAATCAAATAATATTAAGGTAATTTTAGTACACGCTGTAGTAGAAAATGATTACCTCAGATGAGGGGAATTGGGAGGAAGACATATACCAAGACTTTTAATAGTATTTGGGTAATATCTGCATAATCTCCAAAAGTACTGGTCGAACCACACAGTATTAATATATGCCAATGCCATTTGCTTCTTTCATGAGTTTCCTGATAATGTTAATTCCCATGGCTTCTCCTTTATTGGCCTACTCTCAGATTTCTTTTTTCTTCATAAAGGAAGACTGGAGTTTTTAAATATATAAGAGCTAATTATAATCGTGGGATATAATTTCCAGAAGTTTTGTTTGTTCTAAAAGCAGTTGATAGCTCTTACTCTTCCGCACTCTTGCACAATGCAGTCGCTTGCTCCCATTCACATCGACACGCTCTCCACCGAGACTGAGCTTGGGCTTCCGAAACTACTGGACCAACTGCCAAAGGGACTTGGGGAGAGACCCATGGCCCGGCGCGACCCGTCCCTCGCGCCCACGGTCTGGCCTCCCGACCCAGCTGCTGTGCCCAGGACGGAGAGATAATCAAGGACCAGAGGTTCCAGCATTGGTGTCTTCTCTTCTCTAAGGCATTTCTGGTGTCCACTTCTGGAATCTCCCGGGCAGCCTTGAAAGACTTGGAAATTAGAGTCTACTGCATATATTATTAAAAATTTCCATGGTATGTGCTCAGAATTTTCTGAATAAGCAGAAGGATTTGAAGGGCTACATCTAGAAACAAGCCAAACTACACATGACAGAGAGTCCCAAAAAACACTTTGAGTAGGGAAACAAAATAACCAAACGCTCAACAAGAGAAACCAAGAGACACCATTGAAAGAACACTTCCTGAACAGACAGGCCCTGAACAGTCAAAGAGCCCTCCTTAAAACAGCAGAACTCGCAGGGGCAGAGTGTACAACAAGCTTTTAAAATTAACAAGAGATAGAAAGCTAACCAAAATGATGAAACGGAAAAACTCTCCTCCAAACAAATTCCAGGAAGAAATGATAGCTAAAGACAGCTCAAATCAGATATAAGCAACATAACTGAATAAGAATTTAGAACAATAATCATGAAATTAATCGCTGGGCTTGAAAAAAAGCATGGAGGACATCAGAGAAACTATGGCTACAAACACTATGGAGCTTAAATAGTTATGATGAATTAAAAAATGCTATAAATGAGATATATAATAGAATGGAGGTGTCCAATGCACGGATTGAAGAGGCAGAAAGGACAATAAGTGATTTAGAAGACACAATTATAGGAAAAGAAGAAACTGAGAAAAAGACATATAAACTGGTCCAGGATCATCAAAAAAGAGTTCTAGAGCTCAGCGATACAATCAAACAGAACAATATCCATATCATAGAAATCCCAAAAGAGGTAGAGAGAGGGAAAGGTGCTGAAGGAGACCTGGAAAAATTATAGCAGAGAAATTCCCCACCCTGGAGAGGGAAGTAGATGTTGAAATTCAAGAGGCACAGAGAACTCCCCTCAGACATAACTTGAATAGATTTTCTGCATGACATATCATAGTGAAAATGGCAAAATATAAGGACAAAGAGAGGATTTTGAAAGCAGCTAGGAAGAAAAAGGCCCTAACATACAAAGGGAAACGTATCAGAGTTGTGACAGATCTATCTACCGAAACTTGGCAGGCCAGAAAGGAATGGCAGGAGATCTTCAATGTGATGAACAGAAAAAAAATATACAGCCAAGAATCCTCTATCCAGCAAGCTTGGCATTCAGAATAAAAGGAGACGCAAAAGTCTTTCCAAATAAACAAAAATGGAAAGAATTTGTCACCACTAAGCCAGCCCTACAAGAAATCCTGAAGGGTACTCTCTCAGGGAAATGTTGCAAGGGACACAAGATATTAGAGGCACACCACAAGCATGAATCCCACAAAGGACACAATGACTCTAAACCCATGTATTTCAATAATAACACTGAATGTAAATGGGCTGAATGCTCCAATCAAAAGACATAGGGTAACAGAATGGATTAAAAAAACCCAAAATCCATCTATTTGCTGTCTGTAAGAAATGCATTTTATTTTATTTTTTTATTATTTTTTTAATCTATTAAGATTTTCCATTTGTTTTTTTTTTTAATGTTTTTTATTTATTTCTAGGAGAGAGAGAGAGAGAGACAGCGTGAGCAGGGGAGGGTCAGAGAGAGAGGGAGTCACAGACTGAAACAGGCTGCAGGCTCTGAGCTGGCAGTCAGCACAGAGCCCGACGCGGGGCTCGAACCCAAGAACTGCGAGATCATGACCTAAGCGAAAGTCAGACGCTTAACCGACTAAGCCACCCAGGCGCCCCAAGAAATGCATTTTAGACTGGAAGACACCTTCAGATTAAAAGTAAGGGGACGGAGAAATATATATCATGCTACGGGAAGTCAAAAGAAAGCTGGAGTAGCTATACTTATATCAGACAAACTGGATTTAAATTAAAGACGGTAACAAGGGATGAAGAAGGGCATTATATAATTACAGGGTCTATCCATCAGGAAGAACTAACAATTATAAATGTCTACGCACCGAATACGGGAGCACCTAAGTATTTAAAACAATTAATCACAAACAGGAACAATCTTATGGATAAGAATATGCTAATAGCAGGGGCCTTTTATACTCCGCTTACAGCAATGGATACATCAACCAGATAGAAAATCACTAAAGAAACAATGGACTTGAATGATACATTGGACCAGATGGACCTGAGAGCACCCAGTAGGAGAAAAGAAATAGTAAAAATCAGAACAGAAATAAACAATACAAAAACCAAAGAAACAGTTGAACAGATCAATGAAACCAAGAGTTGGTCTTTTGAAAAAATAAAAAAAATTGACAAACTTCTAGCCAGGCTTCTCAAAAGAGAGAGCATTCAAATAGACAAAATCATGAATGAAAATGGACTTTTACAACTAACCCCTCAGAAATACTAACAATTATCAGGGAATACTATGAAAAATTATAAGCCAACAAATTGGACAACATAGAAGAAACGGACAAATTCCTAAACACACACTCACTATCAAAATACATACAGGAACAGATTGAACATCTGAACAGACCCATAACTAGTGAAGAAATCGAATCAGTTATGAAAAATCTCCCAACAAATAAGAGCCCTGACCAGATGGCTTCCCTGGGGAATTCTACCAGACATTTAAAACAGAATTAATACCCATTCTTCTCAAGCTATTCTGAAAAATAGAAATCGAAGGAAAACTTCCAGACTAATTTTATGAAGCCAGCATCACTCTGATTCCAAAGCCAGACAGACATCCAGCTAAAAAAGAGAACTACAGGCCAATACTCTTGATGAATACAGATGCAAAAATACTCAACAAGATACCTGCAAATAAAATCCAACAGCACATAAAAAGAAGTATCCACCAAGATCAAGCGGGATTCATTCCTGGTTTACAGGGCTGGTTCAATATTCACAAATCAATCAATGTGATACACCACATCAACAAAAGAAAGATAAAAACCATATGATCCTGTCGATAGATGCAGAAAAAACATTTGACCAAATACAGCATCCCTTCTTAATAAAGACCCTTGAAAACCGAGATAGAAGGAACTTACTTAAACATCATAAAAGCCATCTATGAGAAGCCCTTAGCTAACATCATCCTCAATGGGGAAAAACAGAGCTTTCCACCTGAGATCAAGAACACAACAGAGATGTCCACTCTCACCACTGTTGTTTAACATAGTGCTGGAAGTCCTAGCGTCAACCATCAGACAACAAAAGGAAATAAAAGGCATCAGAATTGACAAAGAAGAAGTCAAACTCTCAGTTTTTGCAGACGACATGATACTCTACATAGAAAACCCAACAGACTCCACCAGAAGTCTACTAGAGCTTATCCATGAATTCAGCAAAGTTGCAAGGTACACAATCAACTTATAGAAATCGGTTGCATTTTTAGTCACCAGCAATGAAGCAACAGAAAGAGAAATCAAGAAGNTACAAAATCAATGTACAGAAATTGGTTGCATTTTTATACACCAATAATGAAGCAACAGAAAGAGAAATCAAGAAACTGATCCCATTCACAATTACACAAAAAACCATATAATACCTAGGAATAAACCTAGCCAAGGATACAAGAGATCTGTATGATGAAAACTATAGAAAACTTATGAAGGAAATTGAAGAAGACACAAAGAAATGGAAAAACATTCCATGCTCATGGATTGGAAGAATAAATATAGTTAAAATGTTATTAATACCGAAAGCAATATCTACATATTCAAGGCAATCCCAATCAAAATTGCACCAGCATTCTTCTCAAAACTAGAACAAACTATCCTAAAATGTATGGAACCACAAAACACCCCAAATAGCTAAAGTAATATTGAAGAAGAAAACCAAAATGGGAGGCATCACCATCCCAGACTTTATCCTCAACTACAAACCTGTCATCATCAAGATAGTATGGTATTGGCACAAAAACAGACACATAGACCAATGTAATAGAATGGAGAACTCATATTAGGACCCAAAAGTATACAGCCAACTAATCTTTGACAAAGCAGGAAAGAATATCCAATGGAAAAAAGACAGCCTTTTTAAAAGATGGTGCTGGGAGTACTGGACAACAACATGCATAAGAATGAAACTAGATCATTTTCTCACACTATACACAAAAATAAATTCAAAATGAATAAAGGACCTGAATGTGAGGCAGGAACCCATCAAATCCATAGGGGAGAAAGCAGGAAACAACCTCCTTGACCTCCACCGCAGCAATTTCTTACTTGACACATCCCCAAAGGCAAGGGAATCAAGTCTAAATGAACTATTCGGACCTCATCAAGATTAAAAGCTTCTGCACGGCAAAGGAAACAATCCATAAAACTAATAGACAACCGAAAGAATGAGAAAAGATAGTTGCAAATGACATATCAGATAAAGGGCTAGTATCCAAAACCTATAAGAAACTCACCAAACTCCACACTGAGAAAAAACAAACAAACAATCCAGTGAACAAATGGCAGAAGATATGAACAGACACTTCTCTAAAGAAGACATCCAGATGGCCAACAGACACATGAAACAATGCTCAGCATCCCTCCTCATCAGGGAAATACAAATCAAAACCACACTGAGATACCACCTCACGCCAGTCAGAGTGGCGAAAATGAGCAAATCAGAGGAGTCCAGATGCTGGCGAGGATGTGGAGAAATGGGATCCTCCTATACTGTTGGTGGGAATGTAAACGGGTGCAGCCCCTCTGGAAATCAGTGTGGAGGTTCCTTGAAAAATGAACAATAGAACTCCCCTATGACTCATCAATAGCAGTGCTAGGAATTTACCCAAGGGATCCAGGAATGCTGATGCATAGGGGCACATGGACCCAAATGTTCATAGCAGGACTCTCAACAATAGCCAAAGCATGGAAAAAGCCTAAGTGCCTATCAATGGATGAATGTATCAAGAAGATGTGGTTTATCTATACAATGGAATACTACATGGCAATGAGAAAGAATGAAATCTGGCTATGTGTAGCAACATGGATGGACCTTGAGGGTGTTATGCTGAGCGAAATAAGTCAGACACAGAAGGACAAATATCATATGTTTGCACGTATAGGAGGATTAGGAGGAACTTAAAGGAGGATCATAAGTGAGAAGAAGGGGAAAAATAGTTGGGGAGCGGGAGGGAGGCAAACCATGAGAGACTCTTGAATGCCAAGAACAAACTGATGGCTGATGGGGGTGATGGGAATGGAAGAGGGCACTTGTGGGGATGAGCACTGTGTATTTTATGGAAACCAACTTGACAATAAACTATTTTAAAAAAGTAAAAATAAATAAAAACAGTTGATAGAAGATTTTATGTTTTCAATCCTAAAAATACGTGTATTTTGTTTTATTAATATCATGTTGCATTAATTTCTAGTGTACAACATAGTAATTCAGCTTCTTTGTATGATATGCTTTGCTCTCCACAAGGGTAGCTACCATCTCTCTCTAAACAACCTTATAGTAATATCATTGACTATATTCCCCATGCTATCTCTTTATACCCATGATTCTTTCATTCCATAACTGGAAGCTTGTATCTTTTTGTCCCCTTCACTCATTTTGCATCTTGAGTGAAACAGCTTCAATCTGAAATGGTTTACTTCTAAATCTTGTACATATGCTTCATCTTGGGGTCTCTTTTCACTATCAATTGGTGATTCCTTCTAATTCTATCTTACATTCTATTTATTTCCTATATTTCAGTTTACTTCTTCATTTGAGAGTGGATATTATTCAGAGGCTTCCTTGGTACAGATAACAGCATGTAATTATTTTAAGTTCTTGCATATCTGAAAATCTTTTTATTCCACTCTCAACTTGATTGATAATTTTATTGGATTTAAAATTCTAGATAAAAGTTCTGTTCCTTCAAAAACATGGAGCTATTACTCCACTGTCTTTTTGCTTTCACTATTCTTTTTTAAGTTAATTTAGTTTTTAATAGTTTATTGTCAAGTTGGTTTCCATGTAACACCCAGTGCTCATCCCCAGAAGTGCCCTCTTCCATGCCCATCACCCCCCTTTCCCTCCCCCGACCCCCATCAGCCCTCAGTTTGTTCTTGGCATTCAAGAGATTCTCATGGTTTGCCTCCCTCCCTCTCCCCCACTACTTTGCCCATCTTTTTTCACTATTCTATTCAAAAAGGCCCACAATCATTTTCTGTTTTTGAACATTACACTTTCTCTAGAATCTGCTGAAAGACCATGTTCTGTTTTACCATAATGTATCTTATGGAGAATCTGACTTTATACCATTGCTCTATGCACCCATTTTGTGCGTTCAATATGGAAATTTATGTCTTTCCATTATATGACATTTTCCATCCTTTAGAATATTCGTATGATTTTTCACATTTATGTAGTTAATATGTCTATGGATACTGATTCATTTTGACATATTAAATAAAGCTTGCATTACTATAATAATTCTAACTTGAAGAATGATTTTACTCTCTGTATTTTCTAAAACATTTTTTAACAATTATGTTATTTATTCTTTGACAAGACTTACCAGTTATAAAATACTTCTGTAATAGAAATAAGGATCTTTAGAATTTTTATTTCTTCTTGTGTCTCACAACTGTAAGATCATGACCTGAGCTGAAACCAACAGTTGGATGGACATTTAACTAACTGAGCCACCCAGGACCTGGCTTGAAGTGTTTAGACATTAATATTTCACATAATTATTAATATGTATGGGTTTAACTATTATTTTGTTATTGTTATGTACAATTAGTTTTTGTGTCCTCTTTAGGTTGTGAATTTATTCCTCTTACCTGATATCCTTTAGGTTATCTAAATTATTTTTCCTTTTTTCTATTTACATTTCATTTACTTCCTGGCTACTTGTATATATCTATTTTTATTTTTAACTCAATTATCGTATATAGACCTCTTCTTTCATAGACTACCTGATGTTAATATTGTGTCACTTTGTATAAAATCCAGAAAATACCAACTTTATAAGAGTATTTATAACCTATCACCTACTTCATGTTTATGTGTGTGTTGCATACCATATATGAAAAAAATGGTAATGCTATAATTTTTACTTTAAACACTTGTACATAGTTATAAAAAAAAAAACAAGAGGACAAAATTTGTCTTTTATATCTACCACTCTGTGTTCAAACTTCATTCCTAAAAAGTCAAGGTTCTTTTTTATATTATTTATCTTTTATGAAGTTTCTATCATAAGGCTTCTTATATAATAAAGTCTATTAATCGTTTTATCATAGCAAGATATAAATTTAAAGAAACTTTTAGGAGATTCTATGCTCAAATTCAAATGTTTTGACTATCTTAAAGCCATATATTCATAAATTACTCCTCTGCAGCTAAGAGCTTTCCAGAAACTTTATTTTCTCCAGCCTCCATACCTCTGTTTCGACATCTACCCTCCTACCTACCTTTCAGGGTAGCCTCTTGAACCACTCCCTGTATACCACCCCATTTTATTTGTTTGTTTGGATTCACTACCAAACATTCCTCATAACATTCAAAGTGAAGGTTGCCTGAGACTGACAAGTAAAAGCAATTTGGGAACAAATTTAATTACTTCCATCATATTAGGAGTTAAAATGAGACTTATGTTTAAATTTATGGGGCGCCTGGGTGGCTTAGTCGGTTAAGCGTCCGACTTTAGCTTAGGTCATGATCTCGTAGTTCGTGGGTTCGAGCCTCGTGTCGGGCTCTGTGCTGTCAGCTCAGAGCCTGGAGACTGTTTTGGAGTCTGTGACTCCTTCTCTCTCTGACCCTCTCCTGCTCACGCTGTCTCTCTCTGTCTCTCTCTCTCTTAGAAATAAATAAAATATTAAAAAATAAATTTATAATATAATTATCATTTGTAAACTGCATCAATAGAGCTATCATTTCAAATTCTAATACAATTAGTTAAAAATAACATTTGAAAGCACTATTTTTTTAAGTTTGAAATTTGCTAGCATTTTACAGTATTACTCAGTGGTATCTTTCTCTATTAAACATTTACTAGATTGAAAGTTTTTCATATAGATTTCTGAAGTAAGATTTATATAAATTCTAAGTGAGAATTTACGACTGGCAAGAAAAATTTGTGAATAGAATATCAAATTACTAACCCAATAACACGTTAAAAAAAACCCAAAAAACAGCAATCTGAAACCAAGATGTGAGAAAGTTTGTGGATGTCCCAGGCCACGTACTTAGCTGGTTGCTTGAATGTGCTGAATTTTTCAATAATTATTTTACATTTGCCTTTAGTTTTGGGTCTAAGAGGGACATTTAGCTAGATGTCTTAAACATTCCTAATTCCCAAAACACAGTTAGGTGGAAAAGGCACTCACACTGGGCAGTTGAGTTGTTGTTTACTTTGAATATTTCAAGTATCTGAATTTAAAGATTTCAACTTCACTTTCTCAAATAGGACATAGTTGTGTCCTGGTAGGGTAGTTTTTCAGGGAGAATGGAAAGCCCCAGGCTGGAATGTACCCGTCCACTTCATTTTTATTTCTAGGAGTCAAATGTTATAATTAATACTTACGAAATGGAAAATGAAGAAAGCTTTTCTGTATATATATGCATGTGTGTCTGTGTGCGCACATGCATGTGCGTGTGTGTATATGTGTGTGTGGTAAATACTAAGGCACTATTTTGTTATGAAGGAAACATATCTCAGTTTTTCTTCAAAGTGTACATATATATGAGAATGATATTTTCAATACTCGTTACTTAATTTTTTTTTAACGTTTATTCACTTTTGAGAGGTGGAGACAGAGCATGAGTGGGGGAGGAGCAGAGAGAGAGGGAGACACAGAATCAGAAGCGGGTTCTGGGCTCTGAGCTGACAGCACAGAGCTGGATGCAGGCCTCAAACTCGAACCGCGAGATCATGACCTGAGCTGAAGTCGGTAGCCCAACCAACTGAGCCACCCAGGGATCCTGATATTTTCATTGTTGTTAACTGGTCCTCTTTCCTGTCTGCTGTTAGTGTAAAATTTAAAGCTAGGAGGAAGTATATTTTCCGCAAGATATTTTTTGTTTTCTGAGTTTCCTAGTATAAATAGACCTACATACATAGACACAGCCTTAGTTAATGTGTTTGCTTTGAAGCTCTGATTGGTACTTCACTCAATTTTAATATTACACTGTATCATAATTTCTGGTCATTTTCAAGGGTTAATCTTTTATGTATGATTATTTCTTGTTGGCTTGCACTTGACTAAGAATTCATGAAGAATGGGGAATGTGTCGAGTTCCACCAGGTTATACTTTGGCAATTGCTCGTTTAAAAGAACAAAGTTCATGGATATCAATGTTGTGACCCATTAGATTAAAAAATTTTGGTGTGCTGTGTTCTAGTGTCAAAATGGAGAAAGCATATCATGTAAGCATCTCAAACTGTGAGTTAAAAACCAGTATTCTGAAAGTTATGTTAGTGTAACTAAATTTTAAGTAGATTTAGCATTAAATTTAAAAAGTGTTTGAACTCAAGGTCCTTTCTTTTCCAAATTACATAGTTTTAGTAATTATTCAACTTTTAATTAAAGGTTTAAGCAATTTATTTTCAATAAGTATTGTAAGTATTGAGATTAATAACTTGTAATAGCTTTTAAATTAACAGGGTCTTTCGTTTAACAAATCTTTGTGCAGTAGGGCAAGAAATAATTACATTTTATTTCTCTTAAATGTGTTAGTAATTAACATTTCCAATTTTGAATGTGAAATAAATGCTTTGATTTAAATATAAAAAGACATTAACAAAGACTGCACAAGCTGTAATTTAAACTGAAGTCATGAGATATACCTATTCATTTGTTAACATTAAACTTATCCTTAAACCTTCAACTGTATTTGTAATTTTCTGAAGATGATAGAATTTTCCTGACAAAAATACTGTTCAGCGTATGGTCTAGAAACGGATATATAAAATTTTGAAATAAAGTAAACTAAGGTTGAAAAGTGCAAATAATAACCAAAAATATACATATATAAACAGGTTCAGACTATTTCCTGTGCAATAACTTAGAAATACCTTGTCTGTACTTCAGAAGGTAGTTTGAGGATCAAAGTGCCTAGACACGTTTTATATAGTAAAACTACAACATGGATTATAAACCAGAACCATACCCCATCACTGGAAAGTGATTGGGATTTTTGAGCATAGCTTACTATGAAATATCAACCAGAAATTCAGTATTCCAGACCAATACAAATCAAATGTAATCACGTTACAATTGATTAAACTTGCAAAATGAATTAATACAAATAATTGCATTCCTAAGCCATCCAAACCAATAAAGGCATAAAATTAGATTTATAAGTCTCAACGACTACTTAAAATTATTATTCACATCATATACAAGGGTTTTTGTGTCTCTAATATAAAAAAAGCCCAAATTAAAATATAAATATCTTAAGTTTGATAAAGAAATGATATGACTAGTGCTGTAGATGGCATTTCTAATTATAATATTCAAAGTGTAAAATTAACTCTGGATTTAGAAAAAAAATCTTTGTCAAATTAGAATGCATTTTTAAGAAACAAAATGTTCTACTCATAATACTTGAAAAAATTACATTTTTTTCACTTCTAAATCTATACAAAATGGCAAAGTAGTTTCTATAGATTCAGAATCAGTTATAAATATGAATCACAATGCTTTTTCATGATTTGGGGGGAGAAACCATTTAAGTAATAAAAATAGAATCAGAGAAAATATGTCATTCTTGTCAACATTTGGCTTATGAGCTCACACTCTGTCTTCTCAACATTTCTGTTTTATTGGCAATAAAAAGAAAAGAGTTTAAATATAAATGCATGAAGTATTATAGATATGCTTATTCTAAAGATTCTAACAGCTTCAGCTGTTTAAAATTTAAACATTTCTCTTAACATTTCACTCCAACGAGGCCACTCTAGAATACTGACCTCTTCAGGTAATTCATTCAGTCCAGAGGAACAAAATCAGTTACATCAGGTTTTGCCATAAAATAAATGAAATAACTTGTTGCTTGAATTTGGTTTTATTTTACCTTTTGTTTTAGCATAATGGAGATAAAAGATAAGATTAAATTTGAACTAAGATAATATAAATATTAATATATACAATTTAAAAAAAAATATTTCTTTTTGAGAAAGAGACAGAGATAGAGTGCCAGCGGGTTAGGCGCTGAGAGAGAGGGAGACACAGAATCCAAATCAGGTTCCAGGATCTGAGTTGCCATCACAGAGCCTGATATGGGGCTTGAACTCACAAACAGCGAGATCATGGCCTGAGCTGAAGTTAGACACTCAACCCACTGAGGCACCCAGGAGCCCCATAAAATATGCATGTTTTTAAGATGAATAACCTTTATTCTAAAATAATAAATTTATCAAGCAATTGTGGCATATATAATTTGTAGCTAAATATTAGGAAATAAGTTAAAATTTTAGTTAGGTAGTAAGTAAAGCACGACTTAGTATAGTTACTCCTGCCTCTGACTTTTTATGTAAGAACCCAGTAGAGGTGTGTAGAAAAAAGCTTATGAGGGAATTAACAGTTCTGCTTTTGATTTTGGTCTCCACCTATTCCAGAACGATGCGCTCCCATATTTGGCCTTTCATTAAAATTTTGCTGATTTCTTCCCATCCACTTTTATAGTGTGTTGGGCCTTTTCTTCCAGTGTTTTATCCTAGTTGCTACAATGTGTATATCCTGATTCTTCTTGGACTTGTTCCTTTTTGGAATTCAGGTAGTTGCTTGCTATTTGCCCTCAGGTATCTGATGGGTTCAGCAGAAATTATGATATTTTAGTGTATGTAGGGTAGCTTTCTTTATTAAAGTGAGAGTAACATTATTTGAAGTTGTGTTTTCCTAAGTAGCAATGGAAGTTCAGTGGCTTGTTTTTATAGCTGCATGCACAAAGTAATTCTGAAACTATGAAGTCTTTTAGAACTGAGCAAATGAGTTAATGTATGATGTTGCTGGAACCAGAATTCTCACTGGAGTGAGAGAGAAAGCAAATAATAACCCTCTAAGATTCATGAATTATTGCCAAACCATTTTAGAAAAAAATATAAATTAGCAAAAAATAGAAACATTTTGGCAACCTTTTAATACATCAAATTATGTACTTAATGACACTGTAGAATTCAATAATATTAATGAGACTCTTTAAAAGTAATTATTAACATTAACACAGCATTTGAAAAACTGAGCCATCACTTACTCACTTGTTTACAAATGTTGTCCTTGAATAAATAATTTACCAAAGTAAGTAATTGTGAAACAAAACTATTTTATTGACTAAAAGAATGAGTCATTTCCCTATATGTGTTATGCTGAATATTGATCACTCATGAAATAATTTTACATATATTTTATGTATGTTAATGAATGTGTGTGTGTGTGTGTGTGTGTGTGTGTGTGTGTGCCTCAATTACTTTAGATGAAATACCTATTCCTCCTTAAGTTTTCTACCAGGAAAACCATCTACCATCAACATACATCCAATTCATTGGGATAGATTGAGATTGGGAAAAAGAACACTGGATATACCTGAATAAAACATTTAAGCCCAAATAATTTTTGTCTTCTTTTTGAATTATTTTTCAGCAGCACATATTTGACATTTCTTCTTAGATTTGAAATGAAAGAAAGCTGTTTTTGAAAGAAGCTGTTTTTATAAGATTTGTAGACAATGCCACCAACTCCAGAGGACTCGATACCTATAAAAGTACCTGAACCTTTTCCCTTTTTTCTAAAAGTTCCTCTGCTCCTCTAAAATCTCTATTATTTTCTGGTCGTCTAGTTTGTAACAGCCATATCTTTAATTCTATTCACTCTTGATTTCTCACACCTGCTTTCTTATTATTGACTTTTGTGCCAGCCCTCACCAAAATATGAAGTTTTACTCATTTTTCAATCTATTGCAAAAATAAAAAACAGAATCCTTTTTTGAAGAATGTAAACTCTTTTCTGGATTCCCAATATTTTATCTGTCTCATATCTAACCTGGTTTAAGCTCTATTCTATCTTCTTTTCTGGTTGATCTGCTCACAGTAGAAGCTTCATTTTAAAAAAATAATATCTGAGTGAAACTGACAATCTCTATCAATAGTTTTTGTTGCATATCACACCACTTCTTGTCATCTCTTCTGCCCATTTCTACTTTTAAAATATTTCCCCATTCTGATAAAGCTGTTGTGAGAACATTAGTTCATTGAAAACTATCTTGTACAATACATTGGGTCATTGGTAAATTGTGCTTTATTAGGGAATTGTGCATTTTGTGTATTTTGTGCAAATTGTGTATTTTGGGGAGCATATCAAAGTTTTAGTGGGATTTTATATGTGTGTCCTTGAGCACTTAAGAAGAATATATATTGAGCTATTGTTGAGTGGAGTGTTCTAAAAATGTGAATAGTTCAAGTTAGTTAATATTGTTATCCAGGCCATCTACATCCTTCCTGGTTTTCTGTTTACTTGTATTGATTACTGAGAAAGAAATGTTGTAATTTCCAACTATACTTGTGGTTATGTTTTGTTGGGGTGTTTTTTTTTATTTTATTTTTAGATCTATCAACTTTTCTCTCATGTATTTGAAGCTCTATTGTTTAGGTGTATACATTGTTTAGATTGTTATGTCTTTCTGAAAAAGAAATGCTTTTATTAGTATGTAATGTCTCTCTTTATCCTTGATAGTATTCTTTTTTATCCTCCCTGAAGTTTACATATATATATATATATATATATATGTTTATATATATATGAAGTTTACATATATATATGATGCAACTACTTTGCATTATATGAAGTTTGTATTTATATATGAAGTTTACATATATATATAATACAACTAGTACTGTTGTTTTTCATTAGTGTTTACTTGGTATATCTTCTTATTTTATTTACATATTTTTACTTTTAACCTGTTTATGTTTCTAGTTACAAATAGTTTCATTAAGATAAAATTTTACATTAATATTTGTGTCAGTTCATATGACATTTACCAATGTCTGACTTAAGTAAATACATATTCTACTTCTAACTGTAGGTATCTGTTCTACTCTGAATATTCAGTTAGTTATTTGCCCTGTGGCCTCAGTTTATTCATGGGTTCAAAAAGATCATTAATGAGGCGCCTAAGTGGCTCAGTCGGTTAAGTGTCCAACTTCAGCTCAGGTCATGATCTCACAGTTCGTGGCTTCCAGCCCTGCTTCGGGCTTTGTGCTGACAGCTCAGAGCCTGGAGCCTGTTTCAGATTCTGTATCTTCCTCTCTCTCTGACCCACCCTGCTCACTGTGCCTCTCTCTCTCAGAAATAATTAAAACATTTTTTAAAAAGATCATTAATTTGTAGTTTGTTCTACCTTGTTTCTGGTTGTAAAAACAAGTGATGCTTTTTTCAACTCTATATTTCTAAGTTATTTTACACCTTAAAAATATATATTATTTGTGTTAGCTTGTTTTTTAGCTGGGTGCTTTAGCATAAGGTTAACTAGATGTGATGATGAATATCTTTATTTCTTTTCTCCATTTCAGGAAGTAAGCTTTACAATTGTTAATGTTTATTTTTGAGAGAGAGACAGACAGACAGACAGAGTGAAAACAGGGGAAGGACAGACAGAGAGAGACAGAATCCAAAACAGGCTCCAGGCTCTGAGCTGCCAGCCCGGACCCAATGTGGGGTTTGAACCCACGAACCACGAGATCATGAGCTGAGCTGAAGCTAGACGCTTAACTGACTGAGACACCCAGGAGCCCCAGGAGTAAGCTTTAAGTAGTTTATTATTAAGTATTTTTTGCTAGTTTTTTATATATTCTCTTCACTAGATTCTAGAAATTCCATGTAATCATAGTTTATTGACAATATCCTTAATAATAATGTTTACTTTAACCTTTTGCCCTATATCTATTATTATATGATTCTTTAAAATCTGTTCTGATCACTCAATGTGGTGACTTACAATGATATTCAAATATTAAACTTACCTTACATTCTCAGAATTTAAAAAGTACATAGTTGTGGGGAGCCTGGGTGGCTCAGTCGGTTAAGCGTCCGACTTTGGCTCAGGTCATGATCTCACAGTTCATGGGTTCAAACCCCGCGTCAGGTTCTGTGGTGACGGCTCGGAGCCTGGAGCCTGCTACAGATTCTGTGTCCCCCTCTCTCTGACCCTCCCCTGCTCACTCTGTCTCTCTCTCTCTCTCAGCAATAAATAAAACATTTAAAAAATTTAAAAAAAATACATAGTTGTGATGTATTATACATTTTAAAACATTTTTTGGAGCTACTGAATATTTTTCCATAATCTATATTATGAAAATTAATGAGAGAGGCTTTTCTGGAATTTTCTCTTTCAGTATATTCTTTTTAGGTTTTGGACACTAGCATATACTGGTCTAATGAGATGAGTTGGCTAGATCATTTGTAAATACATTTTCCAATTCAGTATGCTACTTTGTTTTATTTTGTTTTGTTTTGTTGATACTTTCCTTTGATATGCAAAATCTTTTTATTTTATTATAGCCCCAATAGTTTATTTTTGCTTTTGTTTCCCTTGTCTTAACAGACATATCCAGAAAAATGTTGCTACAGCCAATGTCAGAGAAATTACTACCTCTGTTTCACTGAGGGTTTTTATAGTCTCAAGTCTCACATTTAATTTAACCCATTTATAGTTAATTTTTGTATATGATGTTGCAAGGTGGTACAATTTTATTCTTTTACATGTAGCTGTCTAGATTTTCCAGCACCAGTTACTGAAGAACCTATCTTTTCCCTATTGTATAATCTTGTTTTCTTTGTCATGGACTAATTGATTATGCAAGTGTGGGTTCATTGCTAGGACCTCTATTTTGTTCTATGTTATGTGTCTATGGTTGTGCAAGTACCATACTGTTTTGATCACTATAACTTTGTAGGATATCTTGAAAACTGAAATTGTGACACCTCAAGCTTTTTTTGATTTATCAGCATTTCTTACTTATAAGAGGCTAATAATCAAAATTTATAAAGAACTTAAAGAACTCAACAAAAACAACCCACAATCAAGTTTAAAAAATGGACAGAGGAGCGCCTGGGTGGCTCAGTCGGTTAAGTGTCCGACTTCAGCTCAGGTCATGATCTCACAGTTTGTGGGTTCAGGCCCTATATTGGGCTCTGTGCTGACAGCCGGCTCAGAGCCTGGAGCCTTCTTCAGATTCTCTGTCTCCCTCTCTCTCTGACCCTCCCCTGCTCATGCTGTCTTTCTCTCTCTCAGAAATAAATGAAACATTAATATTAAAAATAAATGGGCAGAGGTCCAGAATAGACATTTTAACACAGAAAACATACACATGATCGATAGGCAAATGAAAATAAGCCCAACATCATTAATCATCATGGAAATGTGAATCAAACCCATAATGGGATATCACCTCATAACTATTAGAATGGCTTAAATTAAAAAAGAAAAGAAATAATAAGTGTTGGATAAGATAAGGAGAAGAAGGAGCCCTCATACATTTTTGGTATAAACTGACATAGGTACTGTGGAAAACAGCACGGAGGTTCCTCAAAAAATGAAACAGAAATGTAATCATTTACACAATAAAGCACTAATTCAAAATGATATATGCACCCCTGTGCTTATTGCAGCATTATTTATAATAGTCAAGATATGGTAGCAACCTAGGTGTTCATCCATAGATGAATGAATAAGGAACATGTGGTATATACTATGCAGCCATAAAAAAGGATGAGATCATGTCATTTACAGAAACGTAGTTGGAACTAAAGGCTATTATGCTAAGTGAAATAAGTTAGACTGAAAAAGACAAATTCCATACAATTTCATTCATATGTGGAATCTATGAAAACAAACAAACAAACAAAACAGTAGAGAATAAATACAGAGAACAAACTAAAGGTTGCCAGAGAACAGGTGGGTGGCCACCGAAATGAGTGAAGGAGAGTGGGAGATACAGGCTTTGAGTTATAGAGTGACAAATTCATGGGAATAAAAGGGACAGCATAGGGAATATAGTCAGTGTATTGTAATAGTGTTGTATAGTGACAGATGGTAGCTACCCATGTGAGCATAGTGTAACTTGTAAAGAAGCTAAATCACTACAATGTACCTTTGAAACTAATGTAGCATTTTGTGTCAACTATACTAAAAATATTAAAATAAACTAAAATAAGTTAGAAAGTCTCCTTTTTGATCTCAGTAAAGAGACTTTAAGTTGTGCATCATTTTATTAGAACGAGTCACAGGTTCATCTCTCTCATAGAATAGGTTGGGAGCCTTACTTTGACTCTGTTCTATGGCAGAATTTATATATAATTGGAATTATATGTTACTTGAATATTTAGAACAATTCACTACTAAAAGCAGTCTGCTTGGACTATGTTTGGATACCTCAAGAAACAAGCCAAAGTACACATAGTGGAGAGTCCCAAATATCACTATGAGTAGGGAAATAAAATAACCAAAGTCTCAACAAGAGAGACCAAGAGACACCATTCAAAGAACACTTCCTGAACAGACAGGCCCTAGACAGTCATAGAGCCTTCTTTAATACAGCAGCACTCACAGGGGCAGAGAGCATAACAAGCTTTTAAAACTAACAAGAGACAGAAAGCTAACCAAAATGATGAAATGGAAGAACTCTCCTCCAAAGAAATTCCAGGAAGAAATAGCTAAAGAACTGCTCAAAACAGATATAAGCAACATAACTGAACAAGAATTTAGAACAGTAGTCATAAAATTAATCGATGGGCTTAAAAAAGGCATGGAATACATAATAAAATGGAGGCGTGCAATGCACGGAATGAAGACGCAGAAAAGAGAGTAAGTGATTTAGAAAACACAATTATAGAAAAAGAGGAAGCTGAATAAAAGAGAAAAACTGATCCAGGAACACGAAAGGAGAGTTTAAGAGCTAAGTGATACAATCAAACGGAACAATATCCATATCATAAGAATTCCAGAAGAAGGAGAGAGAGGGAAAGGTGTTGAAGGAGTCCTTAAACAAATTATAGCACAGAACTTCCCCAATCTGGGGAAGGAAACAGACATTAAAATCCAAGAGGCACAGAGAACGCCCCTCAGATGTAACTTGAATCGATCATCTGCACAACATATCATAGTGAAACTGGCAAACTATAAGAACAAAGAGAATTCTGAAAGCAGCTAGGGAGAAAAGGGCCCTAACATACAAAGGGAGACCTATCAGAGTGGTGACAGACCTATCTACTGAAACTTGGCAGGCCAGAAAAGAATGGCAGGAGATCTTCAATGTGATGAACAGAAAAAAAATGCAGCCAAAAATCTTCTATCCAGCAAGCCTGTCATTCAGAATAGAAGGAGAGATAAAAGTCTTTCCAAATAAACAAAAATTGAAAGAATTTAGTGCCACTAAACCAGCCCTACAAGAAACCCCAGGGGGGACTCTATGAGGGAAACATTGCAAGGAACACAAGGTACCAGAGACACCATCACAAGCATGAATCTTACAAAGAACACAATGACTCTAAACCATTATTTTTCAATAATAACACTGAATGTAGTGGACTAAATGCTCCAATCAAAACACATAGCGTATCAGAATGGATAAAAAACCAAAATCCATCTATTTGCTATCTGCAAGAAACTCGTTTTAGACCTGAGGACACCTTCAGATTGAAAGTAAGGGGATGGAGAAATATATATCGTGCTACTGGAATTCAAAAGAAAGCAGGAGTAGCTATACTTATATCAGACAAACTGGACTTTAAAGTAAAGGCAGTAACAAGGGATGAAGAAGGGTGTTGTATAATAATTACAGGGTCTAACCATCAGGAAGAGCTAACAATTATAGATGTTTACGCACCCAATATGGTAACACCTAAATACATAAAAAAATCACAAACAGAAACAATGCTTTTTAATTAATTTATTTTTTAAATGTTTTATTTATTTCTGAGAGAGAGAGAAAGAGAGAGAGAGAGAGAGAGACAGCATGAGCAGGGGAGGGTCAGAGAGAGAGGGAGACACAGAATCCGAAACAGGCTCCAGGCTCTGAACTGGCAGCCAGCACAAAGCTAGATGTGGGGCTCTAACCCACGAACCGTGAGATCAAGACCTGAGCTGAAGTCGGACACTCAACTGACTGAGCCACCCAGGCGCCCCCTTTAAATATATATTGAACTTCATCCTTTACATTAAGATATTTTTCCATGTGGGTATTTTCTTTTGATTCGGTGATATTTTCTTCTTTTATGTCTATTTTGGTGTTAAATCTTCTAGTGTTTTTTAAGTGCCAGTTGTAGTCATTAATTTTATAATTTTCATCTAATAGTTATTTTATAGTTTCTACAGTTTTAAGTGGAAATATTCTTTTTGTCATTTATTTTTTTCTCTGAAAATAAATGTTTTGGATCACTTCTGTGTCAGATTTTATTATTTTTCTATTTTTATTTGTTTTTGTCATTTGGTGTCCCAGTAATTTTTTAAAAGGTATTCCTGGTCATTTATAAGAAAATGATTTAGAAATAAAATGAGACTCCAAATACAGTCAACCTCATCTTAAAATATTGTTATGCTATTAGAGCAGGAATAGATTAGTTTATTTCAGTTAGAAATTAAATTTGGTCAAAGCTGCTTAGACAATTTTTTGTGACATCTAGTCTATTTCTAGTTTGCTCTTACTCTGATTTTGTAGCATGGGGTCGTGTGTGTGTGTGTGTGTGTGTGTGTGTGTGTGTGTGTGTGTGTGTAAAACATTTACCAAGACCTCCAATGTGTCCTGGGCTCTGAAGCACAGTTTTTCTCCTCCTCAACATTTCCAAGCCTATTAGCTATTTTCATCAGCTTCTTAGCCTATCAGTTATTTCCTTCTCTGGTTATAAATCTGTCATAGTAGCACGACTTGGAAATCAGTAAAAAGTGCCTTCAACTGTTGTGCTCACTCCAAGTGTTTTCTTTCACTCTAACAAATTAGTCCTTCTCCTGACTGATACGATAGCCCAGTAACTAAAATTTTGTCTCCCAGTTTTATGAGATTATGGAAATTTCTCCTCTGTTTTCCAGATGCAGCCATCACTTTCTCATTAGATTATTAGCTTTTCCTTTGGTTGCTACTTTTATTAATTTTAATGTTTTAAAATTTTATATCTGAGAGAGAGAGAGACAGCGTGAAGAGGGAAGGGTGAGAGAGAGAGAGGGAGACACAGAATCCGAAACAGGCTCCAGGCTCTGAGATAACTGTTCGCACAGAGCCCAACGGGGGGCTCGAAACCACGAACCGTGAGATCACGACCTGAGCGGAAGTCGGATACTCAACCGATTGAGCCACCCAGGCACCGAATGGTTGCTACTTTTAAAAATGACAAATGCCTTATGGGGGAAAGCGCGGGACAGTTTGGATGTGCTTTATTATTCTTCTCTTTGTGATTCACACCCCTGAAGCCCTGGATGTTCTGGTGGACATCTGATGTTTTCAAAGAGACGCTTTCTGTATTTCTTTTTTTTCCTAATTTTTATCATTTATTTATTTTTGAGAGACAGAGAGAGACAGCATGAGCAAGGGAGGGGCAGAGAAAGGGAGACACAGAATCTGAAAAAGGCTCCAGGCTCTGAGTTGGCTGTCAGCACAGAACCTGACATAAGGCTGGAACCCACGAACTGTGAGATCATGACCTGAGCCGAAGTCGGACGCTCAACCGACTGAGCCACCCAGGCGCCCTGCTTTCTGTATTTCATAGTCATTATCAAAGGGGAGTTGATATACAAAAAGCTACTATGCCTTTATTCTAGCAGCTTTTTTCTGATTATTTTAAAATTACTTTTATGTACTCAATTCAATGTGCACAAACTGTTTTTATTAAACTAAACTTTATAGTATATCTACATTGCAGACTTTAACATATTTTACCTTATTTGTATAGTTGTATTTATCAAAGTATAAATAAGAAAATTATGCTGCAGAAAAAATCACTTGCCTTGACTATTGAATTAAATCAAATTTAGTGTATAATAGTGAGGCAGAGTTTTTTGCAGGGAACTATTTACACTAATTTAAAATTACCTTTTCTTTCCTTTTCCTTGTTATATCCTCTTTATGTGTAAAAAAAAAAAAAACACACCTTTATACTTTATTTGATACCAAAGATCAAAATTTGTGTGCTATCTTTTGCTCAATAGTGTATTTAATTTTTCTCATGCTGTTGTGCAATCTTAGAAGAAACAGAAATGAAGAAATAGGGAGTTGTTCCTGTGATGTTCTTTTAGTTGGGGGGCATGTTTTTTGGTGAACTTTGTCAAAGGATGAGGACAACAGAAAAGACATGTGGTTTTTTTGTATTCTAGTGTCAATGTGATTAGAGGGTATGGTACTATAGTAGCAGAAAGTGAAAGTTGATAATAGGGGAAAATAATGCTAACATTACGTTACCCTAAAGGAATTTTAGCAAACAGAAATAAATTTGAGCTTCACACTTTTATCGTAGCTTGACATTATTTTTAATTTCACCTCAGACCTTACCTATTTGGGCAGATTTAACTCCAGAAGGCGTATCCTAGAAGGAATCCACAGAAGCTGAAATGCAAAAAAGCTCTGTGTAATTCCTAGTATCACACTTTTTAAATGATCATGATGCTGTTAGTACCATAGTTCACAGTGTGTCAGTGTGGCTACTTGACAAGGCATTTTATTCTTTGGGAAAGGGAAAATGATGGAGAAGAGATACAAAAATTCTACATGCAATTATAAATGACCTTGAAATACTAAGCCGGCACACTCTGCTGAATCAATAGCCGCACAAGATTCACTGTGGGTCCATTAAGGTGAACTTTGTGGAAGAGAGGGAGATTTGAAGAGGGAAAGGTGACTAGCAAAAAAAAAAAAAAAAAAAAAGGAAGATGGGCAAGAAGATTAAAAAGAAGATTAAACTAAAGTGATACTGATGTGCCTGTGCCAGACTGTTCATGCTGCTTTTGAAGCTGAAATTTGATTCCCACAAAATGACAGATGTTGCAGCTTTGGTCAATTAAGGGACAAAAAACTATAATAATTTTATGCTCTGCTGGCTATAGAGCAGATATTTGATCACCATCAGCTAGTTGAAGGTAAACAGGAACATGCACTTTATTGCTAAGTAAAGAAAAAAAATAAAGAAAATTATACATACATTTATTAGAACATATAGATGGAATGCAGGTCACAGGACACATTTTACTCTGTGAGAGTTTGGGAAGTACCACCTTCATATAATATGTAAAGATGTGCTTTATTTCCATTTTCAAATAAATGAACTGTTATTTAAAATTGTAAATATCAATATTACATAATTTAAATTTTACTTCTATTTTTGCAAAAATCAATTTGAGCTTTAGGAATAGAGATTTTACAATGATGAATATACCTATCCTCCAGAAAAAATGAATATTAAACATATTCCAGCAACTTTCCCCCCAATTTTATTATCGTGGTAAAGTATACATAGCATAAAATTTATCATCATTATCACTTTAAGGTACAGTTTAGTGGTATTAAATACATTGTATATTTTGTGTTACCATATTTGGTAAGTCCAGAACTCTTTTCATATCTTAAAATAGAAAGTATAGTCATTCAACAATAATTCCCTATTCCCACCTTTCCCCGGCACCTTGAAACTTCAATTCTATTGTCTTTATGACTGTGACTACTCTTTCATGCTTCATATAAATGGAATCATACAGTCATTGTCTTTATGTGACTGGCTTATGTCACTTAGTATAATGTCCTCGAGATTCACCTATGTCGTAACACAACAGATTTTCTTCCTCTTTAAGGCTGAATAATATTCCATTGTATGTATATGTCACATTTTGTGTATCCATTTATTTCTCAGTAGACAGATGTGTTGCTTTAACATACTGTGGATAATCCTGCTATGAATTTAGGTATAAAAATATCTCTTTGAGATCCAGCTTTCATTTCTTTTGGGTACATACCCCAAAGTAGAATTGTTGGATCGTAATTATATTTTAATTTTTGAAGAAATCACAATACTGTTTTCCATAGCTGCTATCACATTTTATATTCAAACCAACAACGTCGAAGTGTTCTAATTTCTTCTACACTTATTTTCTGTGTTCTTTTATTTTTTTTAGTATCCATTCTAATGAGTGTGACATGGTATCTTACTGTAAAATTATTTCTTTTCTAAAAGACTAACACAGCTTATTTTCATCTTTATAATTAATTATGTTTTATTTTGATAATAGCCATTTCCAACCAATAAATTCTATTTCTTCAGTGACAGAAAAGTTTGAGCAACAGTGCAAGGCTGTCATTCATCATTTCTTAGCATGAACTAATCCTTAGTTGGATTATATGTGCATATATCTGTATATTTCATATACTGAATATAAATACCTATAGATTCTATTATATTAAAGTCTTATAAACCATAATACTGCAAATGGTGAAAGTACTATCAGTACACGAGTTTAAAATGGTCCTAGAATCCTGTGTTGCAGAAGAGAGGGTGAGCCTCACAGTGAGTGCTTATCTACATATTTTGGTTATGTTGTGTGTAATTCTTCTAAACATGAAGTAAAAAGCAGCATGAATTTGCATTTTAAGTCAAGTGGAAAAAAATTACCTAAGGGGCATACATTAGGAAATCAAATGTATTTTACAAAAAGTGACTATTTGATTTTGAGTTACTTAAAATATTATATGTATAGCCTGATTCTTTAGGTAATTAATAATCATCCTCAAAATAAAACTGAGTATCTTTCTTAAGAGTCAAGATTTTTTTTAAATTTTTTAATAAATTAATTATTTACCTCCCCTTCCTCCACCCCAACCAATAAAAAATGTTTGACAAAAAATGCAAGAGAATTTAACATAGAAATATATGATTAAACTAAACTAAAATATGAAAAATAAGCTGTAGTGGGTAAATATCCTAAGTATATAGGCCAATTCTATTATGATGAGAGATAAATTAATTTCTTAACATTCAGGAAAACAGGTGAAGAGGAAAGTCAGCATATTCTTACATTTGTGTGATACTCATTCACTTATCAAGCATTGTTTCACATGCTCAGTAGTTTAGTACTGAGAGTATATATATATATATATATATATATATATGTAAATATATATATATTTAAGTATTAAAACTATGTATTTATTCGTAATATCGATATTGAAGTGTTCTAAAGTAATGCTTTATATATAACCCACAATTCAGATGATATTTTTTTGGTAAATATTTTTCTTTGCTTTTTTTTAATAACATAAGCAATTGTGTAGTAAATGGCATTGTAGACATATTCCTTATTGCATCTGCAGTAGCTACTCTCTAAAAATAACTTCCTATAGCTTTAAGGGCCACACCTTTCCATATTTAAGTTCTTGTGTCATACTATCCACTTGAATTTGGGCAGTCCCTATGACTCACTTGCAACAAACAAAATGTGGCACAAACTACTTGTGCTATGGTGTGAGTTCCAAGGCTTAGTCAGAAGAAGTCTCGTGGGTTCCACTTTGATTTCCTAGAACATTCACTCACAGGGCTTTGCACCACCTCCCAAGCAGTTCAACAATTCCCATACCATGTGTGATGTAAAAGCTCAAGCCATATAGTAATTCACTAAAGGACGCTGGAAGAAAAAAGAGTAAGAGTGAAAAGGAAACACTGAGGCTCTAGACCTGTTAGTGAAGAAGCCACACTGCAATTAGATTCTTCAGCCCAGCATTCCCTGGTGACACTATGTCATGAAAGATAAACTACCTATTTGGAGCTATCCCAAAACTCTTTATATATTAATCTATGAGTGAAAAGAAGTGTGCACTGTGATGAATTGCATTGTAAAATAATTCTTCCCATCTAATTAGCTAATACACCCGTCATCTCATATATTTATCATCATCATCATCATCATCATCATCATCATCATCATCATTTGGTGAGAACACTTAAGCTCTACTCCCTTCGAAAATTTGAATTATACATTGCAGTGTCATCAATTATAGCATCATGTTGCACATTAGATTCTCAGACCTTATTCACCTTATAACTGAGAGTTGGTACTCTTTTACCAATCTTAATAAGAAAAATATATATGAAACAATGATTCTGAAGATACTGTATGTCAGGAAATGGTCCCTGAGTAAGAGGAAACAAACAAGGGAAATCATACAGTTACCCTAGCTTAGAGTCTGGAGAGAGTTCTCAGGATATGGCATAGAGCAAGAGAAACAAAATGTAGTCCATTGGTCTCCTGGGGTTGAGAATTTGAAATTGAGAGTCTAAAAAGGCCAAGAGAGCTATCATTTTCTGGGCAAAATATCAGATGTGGAGCTGCACAGGGAAAAAAAAAAAAGTATAAATATCTGCCAGAAAACTCCTCATGAGTTAAAAGTTAAGATCTGCATATGAGCATGCTACCTGAAGGTAGGAAAAGGATCACCTGAAGAATTAGAAGGAACAATATCTAGAATTCACATAGGAGTGAATATAGTCTGAATCCCTACCAATTCAGGGGAAACACGTAGTTAATGGCATATTGAGTAGATGACTTAGAAAGATTTTGCTTCAATAGTGGAGAAAAAATAGATGTAAAATAAAGACCCCTCCAATATCCCCTAATAATTTTTTTTAAAGTTTATTTGTTTATTTTGAGAGAGAGGCAAATAGAGAGAGGGAGAGAGAGAGAGAGAGAGAGAGAATCCCAAGCAGGCTCCTCAATGTCAGCATGAAGCCTGATGTGGGGTCTGAACTCACCAACCATGAGATCATGAACTGAGCCAAAACCAAGAGTCAAACTCTCAACCTACTTTGCCACCCAGGCACCTCATCCCGCAATAATTCTCATAATTAAGATTCAGATATGTCAAACTGTTTTCAATATTCTCAACAGAATAAGGCTCAAGAGTATATACAGAAATTTAAAAATATCCGGCACCTGACAAGGTAAAATACACAATGTATGACATCCAATAAAAAAAAAAAAATCCTAGGCATGCAGTGAAATAATATAATCCATTTATTTAAAAATTTGATCAATTTAAACAGTTCCCAAAATGACACATGATAAAATTAGTAGGAAAGGCCTATAAGAAAATTACTATAACTGGATTCTCTGTGCTCAAGAAGATAGTAAAAAGGTATATTATATCATGTAGAGGCATGAAAGATATATTTTTTAAAGACTCACATTAAAATTCTAAGTTAAAAACAACAATGTCTGAGAGAAAAATACCTTGGAAGAGAATAATAGGATATGAGACAATGCAAAAGAAAAAAAATGGTTAGTGGACTTTAAGCCATAGCAATTGAAACTATCAAAAATTAAACAGAAACAGAAAGGAAACACAAAAATGAACACAGCATCAGTATTCTGAGAGATAACTTCAAGGAGCTAAAATAAATGTGTCTGCATCCTTCAAATGGGGGAGGTCAAGTGTGAGAGAAAAACATTTGAAGAAATAATGGGCAAGACTTTTTCAAATTTGATGAACACTATAAATCCATAGATCCAAACTCAACAAACTACAAACACCAAAAACATGATGATGACTGTACCTAAGGCAAACCAGACAATATACTTGTATATAGCCACTGAATTTTGGGATGCTCTGTTATAGAGCAATAGAAAACTGAAATGGTATCCTTGATTTTTTTTAAATATACATTCCTAAAAATGGCATTATAAGGTGCAATTGTATATAAAATGTTTAAGATTTCTGATTTCCAAATTGTCCTTTAAGAAATTTGTTGCAATTTACTTTCCTACTAAATGTGGGAAAATGTGCTAGTTTTCTTTTTCTTTATCCACTTTATTTCATCGTAAGAGCCATTATCATTTGTATTTAAGAGCTCAGCCTCTGGAGTTCAACTGATCAGTTTTAACTTACAACTTTTATGTCCTTGAGAAGTTAAATAACTTTTATGTGCCTATTTTCTCATTCATAAAATGAGTTTAGTGTTCTATCCATCTCATCAAATGGTTGTTTGGTTATTTGAAATTTCAAGTATACAATACCTGGCAGATGGAAATAAGTCAGATATTATATTAGATCATATATTGATAATGCAAACTTGCAAATTATAATCTGCTGAACATTTTTTCATTCTTTTTCTTACTACTGTTTTATTATTTGCTGATTTTATTGCTGTTATTTTAATATAATCCAGAAAAGAAGGGAAACTGTATGCAGGTCCAAATTTATGGGATGTGACCAGGGAAGTTGCATGGAGTCCTCTTCTTAGAAGTTTCATGTTCTGATGTCATCAACCAAAAAGTCATAATACTTTGGCATTTGAATTTTATTTTTTATAAGTGAAATCCAATTGGACAATGAGTCAAGCCCTAGAAATCAAAAGCTTCAGCCATGCATTGTGTGTTTCCTACTACATTCCTCTTGCCATAGAGGGTCTTACTTGCTTGTTTCTCTCCCCTACTTCCTGGCACCCAGTCTGCCCAGGCTGTGTCACATCCCTTCCCAGACTGTTACTGTCTTCCACCATTGATAACGGCTGGACACAGGCATAAGAGTCAGGGTCTGGTGGCAAGGCTAACAATGGCTATCACTGCCCTAGAATGGTTGTGGCATGTATATTCAGTGAGTAATTCCGTGAGGACAGGCCTCTTGCCCACCCTTAGGGCATCTTAGGGTCACTAGGGCATCTTAGCACAGAGGTTGAAATACACTTGAGGGTCACCTGTTCACTGTGAGTTGTTGCAGTGTGTTTGGGTATTGTGCCCAAGGGAGTGATGGCTCAACTCTGCCCCAACAGATGCATGGTTCTTCTGACAGGTGGTTTAGTAGGAAGGTTGGAACTGGAAGTTGTAATGGTCTTCACTTGTGCACCAGTATCCCCATGTCTTAAGGACTACTCCCTGAGTCTACTCTGTGGATCCAATGTTGAGTCCTGTTTGTGTTTGACTTTTTGAGCCAGCTTGAGCCATACTCTGTAGTAAGACCCAAAATACTAATAGTATAAGTTTGGTAATTCCTTATGCAAGTTAAATTATCTAATATTTGCATTTAAAACTAGAATTTCACAATATAATAATGGATGGTAAATTTTGTCCTAATTACCAATGGATGGTAATTTTGTCCTAAAAAAATTTCTTCTCTACCATGGCATTTGACACAAATACAAAATGCCATGAGGAGACAGAAACCATGCAAGAAAATGGAAGGTTTTCTATGTTAGTGTATTTAATGGCACTTTTCACTTTGCTATTTGAATAAAGGACCTCGCATTCTCCTTTTGCATTGTGGTCCACCAAATTATATAGCCAGTCCTGTTCCCTATAAATACTGAGTGGCAAGATAGTATGTGGAATGTGGAGCTGAACTACCTGGGTTCATTAGTGTCCTCCAATAGTCCTCACTATTAATGTGATCTTAGGTAAGTTAATTTCTATGTTACTTCCATTTCTTCTCAACTGAAAATTGATGATAATCATGTTAAAAATTTTCAATTTAAATCAATTTAGATGTGTAAAACTCCTAGAATAGTGCCATTACATAGAAAATATTTAGTAAATTTTAGATAATTATACATAAGGATATCATACTTTTACTACCAATTCTATTTTTATTACTTTTCCCAGTTGACTTTATGGCATTTTTTTGTTTCCTGATGTAGTTTTTATCTCACTAAATGACGTATTTCCATTGATTTTTTTTTCTGCCAGCACACTCCATCATTCTTAAATTTAGAAAATCCTTCAGATTCTAAAAATTGATCAATATTCACCTCTATTTTATCTATATTTTAATAAAAATATTTTTATTTTATACTTATTTCTAATCTATTTGTCAATTACTTTCATATAGGATAAGTGATAGAATGTTTTCTGCTTTATTAAGTATAAATGACAGAATTGTAAAATATTTAAAGTGTACAATGTGATAATTTGATATACATACACATTGTGAAAGATTCCCCCCATTGAGTTAATTAAGATATCCCATCATTCCCCCCTACCATGAGAATGTTTAAGTTCTACTCCCTTAACAAATTCCAGTTATATACTACAGTGTTATCAACTACAGTTATGTATTATTATACATGAGGTCTTCAGACGTTTTTCATCTTATAACTCAAAGTTTATACCTTTTTCCAACTTCTTCCTATTTCTTTCACCCCCAGCCACAGGCAATTACTTGTTTTCTGTTTTGTTTTGTTTTGTTTTGTTTTGTTTTTGTGTTTGTTTTTATAGATTACACGTATAAGTCATATCACACAGTATTTGTCTTGTCTGGTTTGTTTCACTTGGTAGACATAATGCCCTCCATGTTCATCCATGCCACAAAAGACAGGTTTTTTTGTTTTGTCTTGTTTTGTTTTGTTTTTACATTGCATTCCAACTCGATGACTTGTTTATTTTATTAATGGAAGTTTGTATCCTTTGACTCTCTTTACCCATTTCACTCGCATCCCACCTGCAACCATCAATCTATTTTCTGTATTTATGATTTCAGGTTTTTTGTTTGTTTGTTTGTTTGCTTCTCTGCTTGTTTTTACATTCCACATATACATGATGCTATATATTAATATGTATATAATACAAGTGTATATACAAGTACGTGTATAACATATATAATAGCCATGTTCTGTCTATTGTAAATAATGCTGCAGTGAACATGGGGATGCATATATCTTTTCAAGTTAGTATCTTCATTTTCTACAGGTAAATGTTCAGAAGTGAATTTGCTGAATCATATGATAGTTCTATGTTTAATTTTTTGAGGAATCGCTATAATGATTTCCATAGTGAACACCAATTTATACTCCCACCAACAGGGTACAAGTGTTTCCTTTTCTCTACATCCTAGCCAACTCTTATTTTGCGTTTTTCTTTTTAATCCAATTTAGTTAACATATGGTGTAATAATAGTTTCAGGAGCAAAATTTAGTGATTCATCACTTATGTATAACATCCAGTGTTCATCCCGACAAGTGTCCTCCTTGATGCCCATTACCCATTGAGCCCTTCCACCCAGCCAACACCCCTACAGCAATCCTTAGCTTGTTCTCTCTATTTCAGAGTCTCTTATTGTTTGCCTCCCTCTCGGTTTTATCTCATTTTGCCTTCCCTTTCCCTATGTTCATCTTTGTGTTTCTTCTGTGTTTTGTATACCATGTGTGAGGTGATATCTTATTGTGATTTTGATTTGTATTTTTCTGTTGAAATGTAAATGTTGATCATTTTTTATATATGTATTGCTCAGTTTTTTGTCTTTGGGGAAAAAAACCTATTCAGGTTTTTTTTCATGGCTGAATAATAGCCCATTGTATATACATATTACATTGCCCATTTTAATTGGACTATTTTGCTTTGATGCTTTTGTTTGTTTTTATATTTTTTTGCTACTGAGTTGTATGAATTCCTTGTTTATTTTGGATAATAACTCCTTACTGAATTACTGATTTTCAAATGTTTTCTCCCATTCCTTGTGTTATGTTTTCATTTTGTTGATGATAGATAAATAATAATTTTTTACTATTGTTAAATATAATAGGACCATATCATATATTTTCTTGTGCAAGAGTAATTAAAGATCTTATATATTTAGCAAATGTGTATTCTTCATATGACCATTATACTTGCCTTGATAGAAATCAGAGGTCAAGCACTGTATGAGTTTTCTATTGTCTCTGTATAAAAAATACCACAAGCTTAGTGTTTTGAAACAACAGAAGTGCATTATCACAGAGTTCTGCAGGTCACAAGTCTGAGTACAGTGGGGCTGATCTGGAGTATTCAAGGCAGAAAAGTAAGGTGTTGGCAGGACTGGAGGTTTTGGGGAGAATCCACTTCCAAGTTCATTAAGATTGGTGACAGAATTCAGTTCCTTGTGATTCTAGAATGAAATCCTTGTTTAATGACAGTCTCTTGGCCAAGAGACATTCTCAGTGTGTAAAGACCACTTGCATTCCCCAGCTTCTGGGCCTTTTCTGCATCTTCAGAGCCAGCAGCTTGTCACAAGGCCTTCCCCTTTGTTTTGACTCTCTCTGACTTCTCATTTTCCCTCCTCTGCCTTTCCTTTCTTTCTGCCACATATTTTTGACTGACTGAGCTGGAGAAATTCCTCTGCTTTTAGGTCTCAAGTGGTTACCCATCCAGATAATCCTGAATAATATCCCTATTTTAAAATCTATAACCCTAATTCCATATACAAAGCCACGTAGCCTAACATATCTACAAGCATGGAATCAAGGGGCAAAGATAAAAGAAGCCAAAATTCTGTCCACCACAAATATCATTCTGTTACCCTCTAAACATAGTCTTACTGTAAACTAAGTTAATGAAGATCTACAGGCAAATAAGCCAAATCTTGGTGATCAAATATATGCAAAGATAGGACAAAACATAGCTTGTTTTTCAGATTACTTATTTGGTCACATTTGTCTTAGGTAGATTTTTGGCAGAGATGTGCTAGCAAAAATTTAAGACTAAACTTACCTGCAAAAACTTGGACCCCAGGTATTCTCAGAGAGATCTTTATGTTTTATACAGCAGATGTTCAAGTCCAAAAGTTGTCATCCTATGGTGAATTAGATGTTGGTCTATGTTTACACAAGGAGATTAACATGACACATACAGAATTGAAGAGACAATTATCTTTGCAGATACACCCCACATGTTAAATTTTATCAAATATGTTAACAAATATTCAAACAACTTTAAAGATATTTGAAAACATCGTCACATTGAGTAAGCAAAGTGTACATTTCAGTACTATTCCCACAAATATCATTGCTTCTTTAAATTCACTTGAAAATCTTGAAATTGTGATAAAATTGTGTCTCACTTTAACTGAATTAGTCACCTAATTAAATTTTAGTAAAATCAATTTAATAAAATACTTTCAGATTTCTAAATGTGTTTTACTTTCTCCCAGAGAATTGCTTTTAATATTAATAATTTTCTGTTATTTGTATTACTTTTTTTCCAATTATAAAAGTATTACCTTTCTAGAAAGGGTAATTCTTAGTATTACCTTAAATAGAAAAAGTTCAAAATCCAAGATAGTTAATAAAGACAAATTATATATGTGTATGTGTGTGTGTTTGTATGTGTGCGTGTACTTCTACCATTTAATGGCAGACATTGCTTATATGTTCTTATCATTTTTGATATATGTTTTGCAAAGATCAGTTTTTTCTGCTCATAAAATTTTATATCCTGCTAATTAAAAGCTAACATTATAATGCAAATAATTGTACTTAATTCTTTTAACATCTTAGAGAAACAAATTACCTTTGAGCATTATCTGCTATTTCTCTTTTTTTCAACATTTTATCAACAAGTAATATTTCTATTTAACAGCAGTAATCATCATATTCTATGAAAAGAGAGATAATAAAGATAAAGTCGGCTTTTTCCATTCGCCTGGCCAACCAATAGCTAAATTCTGTTACAAGCTGGATTGCACTGGATGGGAGATAGTGGGTTGTGTTTGTTTTGAAAAGTATTCAAAATTGAATGCATGCAGTCATGCCCTAACAGTGCTTCATTCCCCAAAAGTCTAGTTCCAATTAACCAAGAACTTGTGTTCTGTCAGCTTTCAGCAATGATGTATTCGCTTCCAGGGATGTTCTTTTGTTCAATCGCCTTGTCTGACTCTGGTCAACAGCCCCCAGTCAGTGATCATCACTATTCTATCTTCAGAGGCTCCTTTTTAAATATCCCTTCTAGTCCCATCTGACAGGTGTCCTATCCATCCTTTATACACTTGTCCCTTTTATGACTAACTCACAGAATGATATCTTTGAAATAATTTCGTGCTAATAACGAATTTCATACTTTCCTAAGGCGACAGCCTACATATAACCTACAGTCTTCTAACACTATGCTTGCATGATGTCAGTATTTACTAGCTCCAAGTTATTTTGTTGCTTGAGTTCTGGACAGAGCACCTGCTCAAGTGTTCATTTACCTGGAGCCTTCTATTCGTATTGCTGCTGCACCTGTTTTAATATGTCTTACTTATCTCATTCCAGCTACAGTTGTTTTCCTTCTCACTGATTAACTTCTACTCATTCTTCACATCTGATATTTCCTCAGTTGATTTCTTTTGACCCTAGATTATTCTCCCAGTTATAATTTTATCTTCATTTGTGAGATTATTTGATCTGTAGCTCTTTACCCTCTCTAGACTGTTATCTTCATGAGAGTGTTATCCTTCTGCTTCTGTTTACATTGTATCTTGACTACTTGTTCAGGGGATCAGGGTATAGAAATGGTGATTGATGGGGCGCCTGGATGGCTGAGTAGGTTAAGGGTCCAACTTCGGCTCAGGTCATGATCTCACGGTTCGTTGGTTCAAGCCCCGCGTCGGGCTCTGTGCTGACAGCTAGTTCAGAGCCCAGAGCCTGTCCTCGGATTCTGTGATTCCCTCTCCCTCTCTCTCTGACCCTCCCCTGCTCACGCTGTCTCTATCTCTCTCTCTCAAAAATAAATAAATCACCAAAAAAGTAAAAAAAAAAAAAAAGATGGTGATTGATATAAGAAGCAAATGGATGCAAATTTTGTTGAATTAAGGCAGCTTATAGTTGCTTTTGTAAAAGTAATATCTGTGTATTTTTACCGTCTTGCACAGTATATTAGGACAAAGAATGTGAGTAACCATTATGCATACCTAATACACACTGGCACTAATTACGCTGGATATTTTACATACATTCTATTAGTTATAGCCACAAGCAATCCTTTGTCAGATGAATTGTTTTACCACTCCTTTATGAAAAGAAACCTAATAATTTGATTAAGAACTCATCAAAAGCTATAAATATAGTGGATTTGAATTTAATTACATTTGGAGCCAAAATTGATACTCTGCCATGTACTATACCCCACCTAAAATAGGAAGCGATTTATGTTAAATAAAATTATGCAGCATTGTATCCTTAGTAAAGTAGAAAAGGAACCATTGTCTGGATGTTTGATTAGCCTCTATTTGCTTTCTAATTTGAATAAAAGAATTAAAATTTTAAAACTTTATAATCATACTTCATAGAAAAGAATCAACTTTCAATTCACATAAGTCATCAGTTTGCAGAATGCTGGAACCCAGTGGTAAAGGGACCCCAGGTCTAAAGCTTAGAGGGAGCAGAACTCCTGTCCCTTCACTCTACTGCTTCAGATTAAAGAGCTACACTGTCTGTTTTGTAATATGACATTCCAAATTATATTTTGAAAAAAAAAACATACCAAATAAGCAAAACCCACAAGAGTTTGAAAAAATTGAAAACCAATAAGTTAGGTCATAGAGAAGAGACTTTGAGCTCTGCCAAGAATTCCTTCTGTGAATAGCCATCCACAGCTGACATCAAGGGATAAAATTAACTTTACCAGCAATATGATCTGAGGGGGATCCCCTTCTCTAAAGAAAGACACTCAGACCAAACAAGAAGGCTCCTGAGGCTAAAGAAGGAATTATTCTCAGAACAGCCTCACTAAGAAGGACTTGTATTGTCATAGGAACTCTGCACTTAAGATTTCCTTTTCTCAAGAACCAGCTGCAGAGAGAAGCTGAAAGGCTCTGGTCCTTACAGTTAGAAATCTTGAAATCAAGGGCAATTGACTTTCATGTTCTGCATCTTGCCATGCTTACATATAAAACTGAAAAATCAACTCATAAAATTTAGCAAAGTTTAAAATACATATTAAATATACATTATAACTATCATTGGTGAATACTTAATACAAGTTAGACAATTCATTATCAACATTAACAAAAACTGTATTTTAAGCATTTATTCTCAAATGAGCCACTTTGCTAGATTTGATGAGAGTTTACCAAGAAGCCAGAGTCATAACCAGGCCATCTAGGTGTATACAATGCACTTAGGGAAAGAACCAAGACAATAAGCTAAAGACATGAAAACAAACAGATACATTAACAGGTTAAAACTTTTAATCAGTGTTCACAGCATTACTAATCAGGAAAAGAAACCCAACATTTCCTGCTGAGAATTGAGAGGAAAACAGCTCAACTAGAATCACAGAATATGACAGAATATTGGGTCTGCCCACAAATTTGTTTTATTTTTTGTAAGCTGAAAAAAAAAAGGCTATGTTTTCCTTGTTAACTGTGCCTGTATGTACATATTGTTGCTATTTTCACAGTCATAGTATTTTACATTTTATTTTAAAATTTATTATAGAGTTTGAGATCCTTTCAAGGAAATTGTTCTTACTATAGTCTCACAAGGATCTGAGGAAACAGCCAGCATCTATGGTGAAGGGTAGGGAGCAGAATAAGAAGACCACCCAGTACAAGTCAGAAGACGAAATTCCACATCTCCAGGACTTAATCTCATGGTTATTAGCTAAATCTGTGGCATTCTTCTTTCCCATGGGCTGCTTATTATTACAGGTTTACAGGCATAATCCCTGAAATCTTGTTGTTTAAATGTTCTATTGACTTCACAAGTCTTACCAGTTAGTTCTTTTATTTATTTTTATTTATTTATTTTTTATTTCTAGGAGAGAGAGAGAGACAGCGTGAGCAAGGGAGGGTCTGAGAGAGAGGGAGACACAGACTCCGAAATAGACTCCAGGCTCTGAGCTGGCAGTCAGCACAGAGCCCGACACGGGGCTCGAACCCACGAACCGTGAGATCATTACCTAAGCGAAAGTCGGACGCTTAACCGACTAAGCCACCCAGGCGCCCCAAGTCTTACCAGTTCTTGAAACAAAATGATGTCCCTTCCTTTAGTGACAACATTTGCTTAATTCACCACTGATAATATACAATGTGAAAACTCTAGAATCCTGGAAGACGTGAGACACAGAGTCTAACACACTGTAGTTGTTTAAGCTGCCTATGTATGATGTCTTTTATAATTAAAGTTCAAAGTTTAAGTAAATGACACAGAGCTACAACTTCATAGCAAAGCTGAAACTTGCTTGGAGGCCCTGGACACGACACTCAGTTTAAACATTTTCTGCTAATATCCACTTGTCCATATTTTGGATAGCCAGGGTGTCAGATGAAGTCTTCTCTCTGGTTGATTTCCCATGGAGAATAAGGGGAATGACACTGGCACCATCTTCGGACACTTTAAATTGTGCACAAGCCTGATGTATAGTAACATGGGAGCTAGAAGGCAACTGAAAATGTAAATAGGGATGGAAAGGCTAGAATGATCTGCAAGAGATATGCTTGGATATGTAGTTTGCTAAGGCCAGACAAGAATACAAAAGGGGGCAAAGTTCACTGGTCAGTGCATTATTCCTTCATTGATTTTCCCAGCCAGTTCCTTTCAGTTCATTGATTTCCATTGCTGATTGAGTCATGTTCATCTGCTGCTAGGAGGTCACTTCATTTCCCTTTTGCTCATTTTTTCTGCCTACTTGGCACTCCTGCACATGTGTGTTGTCACGTCCACTAATCTCAATTGTCTGCTGTCAACAGAATGATATACTTTTTGCACAATGGGCCCTGAGATTCAGGAAAGGTGGCTCAGGCAGCTACTGCATAAAGTTTAGCCAGAATATACTCACAAATTCAATAGTACGCTGCAGTCATTTTGAGGTTTTTTGTTCCTTTATATCAGATTTAAAAGATATGCAATATATATGGTCCCCAAGGCAAGCCATAAGCCAAACACCCTATGTCTGGCAGGAAGGAATAATGCCCTGATCTCTCTGAAAACATCTGATAACACAGGGCCAAGAGTCACAAAGCAAATGCCACCTTAGAGTTACAATTCTCTGATGCCACACTGTCAAGAAGCCCTTCATTCCGCAACCATGTGAGATCTTATGTCTACTGAAAACTGTTCAACAGGGGTAGGAAAGAGGTGTATTTTCACAGTGATAGGATTTTGTATAATCTGTTTCAGCAATCTGGATTCCATTTACTAGCAAACATATTTCAAAATACAGTTCAACATTTCCATCAAAGTATCAAAAGAGCATATGAGTATGTAGATTAGGTATGTACATGGAAGACATGCATATTTTAATTCATGGTATACTTTAATCACAGAAACAATCCTTAAGAAAACAAAAATAATTGGATAGCTGTATAGTTTTATGTTATGCAAATTCTTAAATGCATTAGGGACAAAGCAGACTTTATTCATTCCCAGGCTAAAATCACAAACGTATCCACAAAGAAGACAACAGAAGCTTTTTTAGGACCACAAAGTTGCCTCCTTTAATGAGATTTTTTTTCAGGTTTGTTTTAACACTGAAGATTATGCATTTGAATTTTTTATACCACATGAAGATGTGATTTACTTTGTATTTATATTTAGTAATTGGCCTAGGAGATTTCGGTTTTAAAATTTATTATGCAGCATTCAACAAGACTAACAGTATTAAATACTAATCAACTTTTAATAAGAATTATAAATGCTATCTCCTTTCTCAAGACAAGAAAAGCAATCACTGCAATCAATCAAGTAGTCTAATCAATTTTCAAAATGAAATTAACCATGCATCATGTGGGGGTGGGGGGGGAGAGCCTTGAAGAATATGTTGTGTACTATGCCTTTGCTACAGGAGATAACTTCAGTTTTAGAAAATGTTAATAGGATATTTAGTTTCTGCATAATCCAGTCACTCTGATGGGTTTTCAAAGGGTCACTGATATTTATTCTTACAGTCTTTTGGAGGGGAGTGGTGGATTGAAGGGAGATTACAAAGATCAACAGATATATGTAATGAAACTGTGATATAATGTCTGCAGTTTTTTTCTCTACTTCAGCTTTCCTACATTTTTTTTTTACAAATAGTTTATTGTCAAATAAGTTTCCACATAACACTCAGTGCTCATCCCCACAAGTGTCCTCCTCCATGCCCCTCCCCCCTCCCCCCCCACATCCATCAGTCCTCAGTTTTTGTCAGCATTCAAGAGTCTCTCATGGTTTGCCTCTCTCCCTTTCCCCCACCATTTCCACCCTTCTTCTACCACTTGTTCTTCCGTCAAGTTCCTCCTAATCCTCCTATACGTGCAAACATATGATATTTGTCCTTCTCTGCCTGACTTATTTCGCTCAGCATAACAGCTTTCCTACATTTTATATCAGGAAGTGAATTTCACTTACCCCAACTTTCTATCATGGGTAGAAACCATTAGGAATTTAACACACAGTATGTTTTATGAAAACAAGGATTATTTTTTTAATTTTTTTTTAATGTTTATATATTTTGAGAGAAAGAGACAGTGTAAGCAGATGAGGGGGAGAGAGAGACATACACATACAGAATCCAAAAGAGGCCCCAAGCTCTGAGCTGTCAGCACAGAGCTCATTGCAGAGCTTGAACCCACTAACTGCAAGATCATAACTTGAGCTGAAGTTGGATGCTTGGCTGACTGAGCCACTCAGGCGCTCTTGAAAACAAGGATTCTTGTAAGTAAGAAAATGTTCTCTTCCTTAAATGTTGTTTTAATGTTTATTTAGTTTTGAGAGACAGAAAGAGAGAAAGCGAACACATGGGGGTCCAACCCCCGAAACCATGAGATCATGACTTGAGCCAAAGTTGGATGCTTAACTGACTGAGCCACCCAGGCACCCAAAGAAAATGTTTTAAATCGCTGCCCGAATAAGAGGGTTTTTCAAAAAGTGTTTATATAACTGTTTGCAATTAATGTCATATGAAAGTGAATCATCCAATTTATTGAACCTGTATGGAATGCAGGACAACTGTGTGCCAGGCAATATGCTGACCACTGGCAACCAGTAAGAAACAAATTCACAAACCTTGCAAAACTCAATGCTCATGAGAGACAGTCACATAAACAGATTGAAAAACAAGTTGCTAAGTGCAATAACTTTGCAAAATAATTATATATACCTGACTTGTCAAAAAGTGATTGGGATCTGGTGTGTCTGGTTGGCTCAGTCAGTTAAACATTTGACTTTGGTTCAAGTCATGATCTCATGGGTTGTGAGTTGAAGCCCCGCTTCGGACTCTATGCTGACAGCTCAGAGCGTGGAGCCTGCTTTGGATTCTGTGTCTTCCTCTGTCTCTGCTCCTCCCTGGATCCTGCTCTGTCTGTCTGTCTGTCTGTCTCTCTCTCTCTCTCTCACTCTCTCAAAAAGAAAGATTTAAGAAAATAATAAAGATATTAAATAAATAAAAGTGGCTGGTTTCTGTAAATATTTCATGGAGAGGTAAATCTAAGTAGTGATATAATAATAAAGACAATGATAATAAAACTAACTCCAATGAATAATTATCAGATGCTAGTTCTGCATACTTCATATGTATTATTTCTTTTAATTTTTACATAAAATATATAGGCTTAGTTTTATAATTCCACTCACATTTATTTTAAAAATGAAGAAATTGGAGACTCATAGTTTGAATAACCTGTCCAAAGTCAGAGTTAGTAATTGGTAAACCTGGTAAAGCAAATCATGCATTAGACCCCATAGTCACCTATATGTTTAACTGCTTTGCTGAGACACATTTAAATACAAAGTTTAAAAGCTCCAATTTAACTTGCCCTTTTATCTGAAGTAGAAGCATGTGAGAAATACCTTGAGATACCTGAGATACCATTTACCATCATTTTCAAATTATTAAACTGGCATCTAACAATGTGATGCATATTTGAATGAGCTAGTTTGTTATTTAAAAAAATACAAGGACATTTGAATTTACCATTTGACATTTATGTTGCTAACTCTATCTGCATAACAAATATGCTTTCCTGAAGAGATCTGCTTTATATAGAATTCTACAGAAAAAAAAAGTAGTTTTGAATAAGAGAGCAAGCATACTTGACAGCATATCCAATATTATCTATTAAGCATACATACTTGACATGACAATACTTGAACAAGAACAAACAATAATCACTATTACATGGCATAAAGATAGTTTTTCAAATAGCATTTGGCCTTGTTACCGAAAAGACTCCTCAAAATCATTGAGTTGTGCATAACTAGAGCTCAAAAATCTTTTAAAATTATTTTCAAATGTTTCCTGGTGCTATTATTTTATACACAGAGAATCATTTTTCAATTTTGTTACTATTTAGAACATGCAGTGATATCCAAAAAGAATAATTTTAGTGAAAACATTATTAAGGAGGGAAGGGAGAACTAACATGTGAATATATCATCTCAATCAACCTCAGATTCAACTTTGATGTTGTTATCCCTTCTTATTCAGATGTGAAGCATTAGAAGGCAGAGATTAACAACTAAGTCAGGGTCCTGTTATACAGCCAGTTGTCACAGAAACCAGGATCCATATTTAACACTTGTGACCCTGGACTCCATTCACTGTTTTCCACAACATAGTGCCTCCTAAGATTCTTTGATATTAACTAGAACATTTAAAGTTCTTTATAAGACAAAATAAAACATAAATCAGATGTTAGATCTGAATGAGTACATGATTTAATACATTTAATATACTATATATGTATATATACATATACATACACAAAAATGTATTTATATATGGTTGTGTGTGTGTATATGTGTATATATATGTGTGTGTGTATAAATATAGTTTTCTTTTTTCTCCAATAACCAGCAATCTCTGCCTCTCATTCTCAGACACCAACTCTATTAAACAAAATGTAAATGTCTAACAGGCATGTGAATGTCCTACTTCCATGCCCACTGCCTACACAGGAAGTATCTGCAGCTTCAGTGGGTTCTATATGTAATCGGAATGATTTGCTTTTAGGTATATAATTTATTTTTCTCTTCCCTGGTTTATTGCCATTAACAATGTTATATACCCATATGTTTCCTGTCCTTGTCACTTTCCAACTATCTTTAACCTCTGTTTATCATACAGTCATTCAACAAATATCTATAAGCTCTGATGTATACATATGTATCCAGGTAATAAAAGAGTTGAGACTGTACAAACCAGCAAAAATCTTCACCATTATATTTGTGTTTTAATGGTGGAGATAGAAAATGAATAAATAAATAATCCAGTAACCAATTTAACTTCAAGTGATAAAAATACTATGAAAAGAATACAGCTGTGTAAATGTAGAAATAAATGAAAAGTGGACTATTTCAGATATGCATGTCAAGGAAAATGTCTCCAAAAATTATATTTAAAAAGAGACTCACATGATAAGAAATAATGAACCTTGAGGAATTTGTTTGGAACAATCAATCAATCAATCAATCAATACAGTACTTGGAAATACCATACTGATACAATAACAAGCTTATCTATGAGACTGACAGTGATCAAGAAAATCTTTATTATAAGGGGCCATGTTAATGGAAGTACTGTTAATAAAAGTGGGAGACTAAGGACAAGGTTACTTTGGCATTCGTAGGAATTGGATAAATAGTTATGGCTTGGCATTATTAGATTGAAAACATTTTTAGATATCCAAGTGGAAATATCAAAAAGGAGCTGTGATATTTGATTCTGGTGTTCAGTGGAAAGATCATACCTTGAAATATAAATTTAGGAATAATCAGTCTATGGATGGAATGCAAACCAATTGGACAGGATGAAATCATAAAGGGACATAAAACAAATAGCAAAAAAAAAATTGTGGGTTAAGGAAAATAATTAGAGATACTCTAATCTTTAGGGATAATGCAGAGGAAGAACCATGAAGGGAGACTCAGAAGGAGAACTATGAGGTAGGAATGCAATTAGGTGAGAGTAATATGCTAGAAATCCAGAAAAGGAAGCATCTCAAGAATGTGGGCAAGTATAATCATGTCATGCAATTTAGAAGTTAAAAAGGCATAAAAGTTGGCTATTAGATTGGACTTGAAGGTGATTGTTAGTGATGCTGACAAAAATACTTTCACTGAAGTGATTTCAACAAAAGCCTCATTGAACAAGACAAAACATAAGAAAATAATGTTAGAAAAAACAGAAAAATCAATGACAAGTAAAAAATTAAGATGCTAAAATATATTTGACACCCATAAAAAGATTGACCAACATGGAAAGAAAGGCTATGTTAAAAATTCAAAATAAATAACCTATGGCATTTAAGAGACAGAACAGCTACAGATGCAAGACTTTTTAAATAAAATAATATAATATGGGTGTGGGAACATATAATTTTTCATGCACTGATGATTAAATTGTAGACTAGTAGTCATTTTGTAGGGAAATTTGACCACACTTACAATTTGTATACATGTACATGTATGCATATATGTTTATGTTAAAAAGTTGGTTAACCAGTCGTTGTTTGGTTAGTAATAAACACTTTTCTCCCAGTAAGTTTCCTGGGCATATAGCAGGGAAAAATCTCATGTAGGTTCAAAAAAGAAGGCATATAAAAATATGGTTATTAGTGGTATTTTTTATTCATGAAGATAATCTGGAAGATAAGGGAGATGTAGGTGTGCATCACGTGCATAACTAATGAGGTGGAAAAATATTGTGGGTTTCATGTAACAATTTTAACTAAAGCCTGCAAGTATAGTAGCAACATAGATAATTAATAATAATACAGATAGAAGAGAAATGCAAGAAACACAATGTACTCTAAAAAACATACCATAGATGTGGACGAAAACACATGCATAATAAATGAGTACAAGTTTTTTTTAGAAATCATACTTAAAGATAAATTTCAATCATTATGATTGCTAAGAGAAGGGGAGGTGAATGGAGATGAAGGAGTTACATAAGAAATATAAGAGAGGGTCTTCATAGGCATCAGTGTTGATAGTGTAACATTAATTGGAGAATAAAATTAACATAATCTCCTGAGCTTGATTTACAAAAAGAGATAAAGTGTAAATTTTGCCAAGTGAACATAACAGAAATAGTAGTTCCTTTAAAATGTTATGTTGCAAGAAAAGAAACCTACAAATCAATATCTCTCATAAACATAGTTGTATAATCCTCAACAAAATATCAGCAACAAAATCCAACAATGTATAATAATTATACACCATAGGCAAATAGGATTTATCCCAGGTATGCTAGATAGGCTCAATATTTCAAAGTCCATTAATGTAATCCATTATATCAATAAGCTAAAGAAGAAAAATTATATGATCATATCAATAGATGCAGAAAACTCATTTGACAAAATTCAACACTAATTCATGATAAAAATGCTCGGTAAACTAAGAATATAGAGGAAATTCCTCAACTTGATAGTTATTTACCAAAACCTGCAATTAACATTGTGGTGAGAAATTGGAGCTGTTCTGTTAAGAAGAAAAACAAGGTAAGGATGTTCCCTCTTACTACTCCTTTTCAATACTTTATTGGAATTTCTAACTAATGTAATAATAGGACAACAAAAGTAAAAGTTACATGTTGGGAAACTGGACTGTCTGTTCACAGATGACATGGTCACCTATGTAGGAAATATGAAAGAATGAACAAAAATCTTCTGGAAATCATAAGTGATTATAGCAAAATTGCAGGATGCATGATTAATATATAGAAGTCAATTGCTTTCCTATATTCCAACAATGAAAAGGGGACATTTTCAAATAAGGGGAAAAAACACCATTTAGATTAGCACACCACAAGATTATATACCTAGATATAAATCCAACAAAACATGTACCATATCTGTATGAGGAAAACTATACAACTGATGGCAAAATCACAGAACTAAATAAATAGAGAGATAGCCTATATTTATGAATACTCAAAATTTCAAACTGCCAATGTTTCCCAATTTGATCTATAGATTCAATGTAATCCAAATTAAAATCTCGTCAGATTATTTTCTGAATATCAACAAACTGATTCTAAAGTTTATATGGGAAGGAAAACACCCATAGTTCTCAAGAAAATAGAGAAGAACAAATTTGAAAGGCAGACACTATGCAATTTCAAGACCTGTTATAAACCTACAGTAATGAAGATAGTGTGGTGTTTAAGGAAAAAAAAATAGACAAAGTGATCAATCAAACAGAATAGAGACCCTAAAAATAGACCCGGATAAATATAGTCAAAGGTCTTTTACAAAGGAGTAAAGATAATACAACGGAGCAAAGACAGTCTCTTCAACAAATGGTGCTGGAATAATTGGACATTCATATTAAATGAAAATCTAGACATAGACCTTACATCCTTCTCAAAAACAAACTCCAAATGGTACAGGTCTAAATGCAAAACGCAAAACTATGGAAATCCTATAAGATAATATAGGAGAAAACCTAAATGATCTTCGGTCATCTAGATAGAACATCAAAGGCATCCATGAAATAAATAGATAAACTATACTTCATTAAAATTAAAAATTTCTGCTCTGTGAAAGACAATATTATGAGAATGAGAAGACTACCCACAGAGTAGAGAAAATATTTGCAAAATATATATCTCATAAGAGCTAATGATGAAAATATACAAAAACCTCTTAAACTAATTTAAAATGAGTCAAAGACCTCCATGATTCGTAAGTTCAAGCCCCATATCAGGCTCTGCGCTGACAGTGCAGAACCTGCTTGGGATTCTTTCTCTGTGCTCCTCCACCATATGTGTGCACATATACTCTCCCTCTCTCCAAATAAGTAAATAAACTGAAAATATTTTAAAAAGTAGAGTTAAAGACCTTAACAGACACCTCACCAAAGAAGATACACAGATGGCAAATAAGCATATGAAAATATGTTCCACATCATATGCCATCACAGAAATGCAAATTTAAACAATAATGAGATACCACTGTATACCTCTTAGAATTAATAAAACCCAGAATATTGGCTGCTGAAGATGTGGAGCAATAGGAACTTTCCTTCATTGATGATGGTAACATAAATTGGTACAGTCATTTTGGAAGACAGTTTGGTGGTACTACTTACAAACTAAACATATTCTTATCATATGGTCCAACTATAATGTTCCTTGGTATTTTTGCAAAGGGTTAAAATCTTATGTCCACACAAAAATCTGTACACAGATTTTTATATCATATTTATTCATAATTTTCAAAACTTGGAAGCTACCAATATGTCCTTTGGTAGTTGAATGAGTGAATTGTGTTATATCTATTCAATGGAATATCATTCATCACTAAATAAGGAATTACCTATGAAACCATGAAAACATGGAGGAACTTTAGATACATAATACTAGGTGAAAGAAGCTAATCTGAAAAAGCTACATACTGTATGGTATGGTATTTTTCCAACTATATAAAATTCTGGAAAAGGCCAAATAATGGAGACAGAAGGATCAGTGGTTGAGGAAGGTGGAGAGAGATAAACAGACTACAGAGGATTTTTAGGGTAAAAATTCTGTGTATGATACTATAATGATGGATGCATGTCATTACACATTTGTCCAAACCCATAGAATGCACTACAGCACAAGTGAACCATAATGTAAACTGGTGATTATGATGTGTCATTGTAGGCTCATCAGTTGTAACAAATGTACTGCTCTAGTAGGTGAGATATGAAGGGAGAGGCTCTGCATGTGGTAAGGTAGGGGGCATATAGGAATCCTTGCATACTCCCCTCAATTTTGCTGTGAATTTAAAACTACTTTAAAAAGGTGAAGTTTTTTTAATTGGTATGAACTAAAGAGGAAAAGGAAATGATGAGGTGGATAAAGGCAGTTTGAGGTCAAAGGAGAATGATCTTTTTCAGGTGGGAGATTTGTTTGCATATTAATCCAGAGAAAAGTATTAAGGGGAAAGATGAGAGAGTCTGAGGAGGGGAATGGTGACATAGGACTGAGGGAGTTTCATAGCAATAGTAAACTTTGACAAAATAAGTTAACATTCAGTTTAAACTGGAGGGACTGGCATAAAGTAGAGGTAAGAATGGTAAAGGGAAGAAAACAAAGAAAAGGGAAGAAAACAAAAGATTGTGAGCACTAATGCAGATAGGCAAGAGAAAGAATTGGGAGGGTGAAATAGTTATCTTGTGTTTGCTTCTGTTTTCTTAGTAAAATGAATTAATCTAAATATAACATTGGAAGACTGAGAGGTGAAGAGAAGATGTGAATTTAAAGAGAAAATGTGGGAATACGAGAAATCAAATATCCAAGGAAAATTTGGTAGGGTTTGTTTTATTCCTTCTTGTTTTTCATTTTTCTCTGGATACTTTTTGTGCTGTTTTAGTGTAGATAAAAAATAGAGAGATGTTGAATTGCACCTGACTTGGATTTTTCCACATGAAAATGTTAACACATTTAGTATTTTATTACTGTATCTCTTAGCAGAAGTAAACTATTTGCCCACAACCACCTTCCTGAAATCTATTGCATTGGCTTTGAATACATTACAACATTCATTCTGTTTTCTTTCTAGATTCCTTCTACTCTATCTAACTAGTCAATGTTGGAATTCCTCAGGATTTAGACTCAGCCTTCTAACTGTAAACTTTTTTTTTGTAGGCTACATCCACTACATAATATAAAGTACTCTCTATACAAAATTCTTCCTAGTTTGACACCTTCATACCTAATATTTCTTCTGACTCCTAGTTCTCAAACTTAACTGCTTCCCCTGCATCTGTATTTGGATAGGATCTTCAAACTCAACATGTTCAAGCAGAATATACCATCTTATCAAAAAACTTGTTCTCTCCCTACATTTGCTGTTTCAATAAATGTTACGTTATCCATTGTCTTATTTAAAAGAATCAGAAACCTCGGTACTCATTCTTTCCTGCCTGTATAACCTACCACATCCAATCAATCAAGTCTTGCCTATTCTTTTTAAGTATTTCTCTAAACTCATCATTTTCATCTTGTCCTGCATATTAGGATAGGCTGAGAAGCATTTAAAAAATGTAGTCCCTGAGTCCCATCTCCAGAAATTCTTACTCAATCGGTCTGATGTAGGTCCTAGACATCAGATTAATAATAATTTTAAAACCTATAACATATGAATTGTATTATTGAAAACTGCTACAATGAATTCACTTCTCTCTAATCCAAATTTCAATAGTCTAATACAAACTAATACAGGCTACAATCGTATCATATTTGGATTAATCCAATAACATCTTGAGGCACCTGGGTAGTTCAGTCGGTTAAGCGTCTGACTACGGCTCAGCTCATGATCTCACGGTTAGTAGGTTTGAGCCCCGTGCTGGGCTCTGTGCTGACAGCTAGCTCAGAGCCTAAAGCCTGTCTTCAAATTCTATATCTCCCTCTCTTTCTGTCCCTCCTCTGCTCATGCTGTCCCTCTCGCTCAAAAATAAAACATTAAAAGGGGCGCCTGGGTGGCTTAGTCGGTTAAGCGTCCGACTTTCGCTTAGGTCATGATCTCACAGTTCGTGGGTTCAAGCCCCGCGTCGGGCTCTGTGCTGACAGCCAGCTCAGAGCCTGGAGCCTGTTTCAGTCTGTGACTCCCTCTCTCTCTGACCCTCCCCTGCTCAGACTGTCTCTCTCTCTCTTCTAACTGTAGAGAGAATTAAATAAATAAATAAAATAAAAAAAATCCGATAACATTTTAAGATATCTCCTTACTTCAGCCTTGGCTTGCCTTCTGTTTATTGCAGCCAGGAGTGCTTTTTATTTATTTTTATTTTGTTTATTTTTTAGCATATCATGTAATCATGTGATGACCAAGTTTAATACCACTTAGTTACCTCTATTGTACTTAAGTTTAAGACTAAAAAAACAAGTAAAAATAGTTAAAGACTAAAACGTCGTATTTGGTTTATAGCAATAGGTATAATTGGGCTGCTGCCTAATTCCATAGCCTCATGTTTTATCACAATCCAGTTCCTATCCTCACATGCATTCTTTATATTCCAACTATATGATTATTCTTAATTTCTTAAAATATACCATTTTTTCCTGTCTTGGTAAAAGACTTACTCAAGATAGTATTTCAAACTGGGTCACCTTTCTTCCCTCAATGCACCTTTGTCTAGCTAACTGCCTAAACAAAGTTATACCTCCTGTTTTACATCCCCTTAGTACCCATCTCTGGCATGCATATTGAACAATGCTCATCACATAAGACATATTTGTATTGTGCATAATATTGTCAAAAACTTATTGAACAGTTACACTGTGCAAGCACTATGCTAAGTGCTTGACAACCACAATCTCCTGTCAACCATGAAATGCTCTAAGGGAGACATTATCAATATTCCCTTTTTAAATATGAATAAACTGAGTTACAAACAGATTAACTACCTCACCCAAGATTATATAGCTAGAAAGTGGGGAGATCAGATTTGAACTCAGGATATTGGACTTCAGAGCACATGCTCACAATCCCTAAATTTAAGTATCAAATTATACATTTTTTTTATTTGTTAATTAACCACTTTAGTGATATATGATTGGCATACAAAACTGTACATATATATAATTTATGCAGTTTGATAGTTTGGACATATGCATACACTGGTGAAACCACCACTACAACCAAGGTAATAAATAAAACCATTACCTCCAAAAGTTTTCTCATACCTACTTGTGGAGGGTATGCGGTAAGAGCACTTAACATGGTATCTATACTCTTAACAGATTAAGTGTAGACTCTATGTTGTACAGCAGATCTATATAACTTATTCATTTCACATAACTAAAAATTTATACCCATTAAACAACTCCCTATTTACCATTCCCCACAACCCTTTCCAGCCAACATTCCACTCTCTGATTTTATGAGTTTGACCCTTTTAGATATCTCATGGAAGTGGAATCATTGAATATTTGTCCTTATGTGATGGCTTATTTCACTTAACATAATGTCTTCAAAGTTCATCCATGTTCTCACGTATTGCAAGATCCATTGGTTTTTTAAGGCTGAACAACATCCTATTGTATGAATATACCCATTTTCCTTATAAACTCATCTTTTGATGGAAATTTAGGTCTTTTCCATACCTAGGTCATTGTGAATAGGTATGTAATGAACACAAAAGAGTGGATTCAAGATACTGATTTCAGTGGATTCAAGTTACTGCTTTCAGATCTTTTGGATATATACCCAGAAGTATAATTGCTGGACCAGGATGTGGAAGTTCTATTTTTAATATTTTGAGGAACACCTGAACTGTTTTCCATAATAGACGTGCCAATTTCCATTCCCAAAGAAGTGTACAAGGGTTCTAATTTCTCCTTATACTTATTAACACTTATTTATTTATGTATTTATTTAATTGATAATAATGAGGGATATCTCAGAGTGATTTTGCTTTGCATTTCCCTAATAGCTGGGGATATTGAGCACCATTTCATACATCTGCTCACCATTTGTATGTCTTCCTTGTAGAAATGTCTATTCAAGTCCTCAGCCCATTTTTGAATTGAGTTTGCTTTTGTTTGTTTCACTACAGAGTTGTAGGAATTCCTTATGTATTTTGGATATTAGCCCCACATCAGATACATGGCTTGAAAATATTTGCTCCCTTCCTGTAAATAGCCTTTTTATCCTGTCACTTTTCTGTACAGAATTTTTTTTTATTTTCATATAGTCCCACTTGTCTACTTTTGCTTTTGTTACCTGTACTTTTGATATCATAGCCAAGATATCATTGCCAAACCACACACACACAATTAATATATATGACTTTGGAATCATGTTAAACCTTGATGGTTTTCATACAGATTTGACATGCTGATTAGTAAAATCAAAAATAAAAGGTTAAAGGCCATTTTTGTATTAGTAAACAACAAAAGTGCTCATATTTAAATGATAATATTGGCTCATAGAACACATTGTAAAGATCAAAGAAATATCAGCCATAACTCTAGGTAAATGCATCTTACAAGTAACCTTTGAACTGTACCATAATTTACCATAATTACCAAAAAAAAAAGAAAGCACTGAATATTAAGAGTATACAGTTGTCATTACTTTATCTTATCAAGTCATTAGAGCAATCAGCATATGAGCAACAGTAGGTTTGTTCAAGAAAGTTCATAGTTACAATGCATATGTTAGTGTGTGCCATTCCTATATTCAATTTAAACAAAAACTTGTAGATAGATGACAATATAATAGTTATATTTACCCTGGCATGCATACTTCTGGGGATGTTAGTTCTGGATGGTTTGGTGAACCAGATGGGAAACGATAGGATTTGCTGGACATATCAAGGATGTAGGGAATTCATAAACACCTGAAGGTGAATAGTAACACAATGAAAAATTTTCAGAATAAAGATTAAAAACATAAAAGTTGGCTAGAAATCTAATTCCTGCAGAACCTAAAAGTAGATCTAAATTCAACTGACATTTTCATATGCTCTCTTGTCGGGTTATGTTTTATGTATATATTCTTTCTCTGCAAGAGATATCTGGCCTAATTAAGGGCAGGGGTCATTTGTTCCCCTCTGCATCCTACCATGTAGCTCCTTGATTTACACTCTTGCTACAGGAGGTTTCAGAAATTAGTTCATGCCATACTCTATAGAGAAGCCATGAGACAAAATGAATGTCAGGTACTTATGTTTTGCTGGCCTCAGAACCATGACAGAATTCAAAAGACTAATGGTATGGGCAACTTTCATATATACAGAGTGTATTTTCATGGTTTTAATCAAAATCTAAATGAACAGACATGTACTGATCTTGATGCCTTATGATCAAAGTTTCTAGGAAAAGAAGTATTGAAATCCTTAATTGAATTTTTTAAAAGTGTCCTGGTTTTTCTTAGTTTGCCTGCACCTGCAACTCACATAATGAATTTTGTTTTCATTACTGAATTTGCTGTTTCCCTCCCTCACACAATTAAGCACAGAAGGTTGATAAGTATTAATGAGGTATTTTCAAAGTAGTATATATATTTTATAGAATAAATAGTATGAGAAACAGGATGTTGGTAACAAATAGATACATATAATGGTCTTGTGATTCAATTGAAATTTTCAAAGTTTAGTTCATCAGCTCACCTAAATGTGCATTAATTTTAGTCATCTTCAACTATTCTAAATTTGAAAGGGTGAAAATAATGACATCTGCTTAATCTAGGTTAAAAAAGGCATTTGTATGTATTAATGATAGAGGCACATTATTATTGGAACCACATTCCCCCTTGTTTCCTGTAGTGTCTGCTTTTCCAAAGATGGCTCAGATTATTATTCAAACATCCAGGTGACTATTCTGACAATGTAATGATTAACACCTACTCATTGTTCTGTCATCACTATCAAAATGGAAACTAACTCTCTTGAGATAGATAAGTATGTGATCAGGTATTATGATTAAGTTTCAGCCACATAAAGCACCATGCTGCATTGACATAGTGAAATACTTTTTAATATATTCTCACCGAAAATAATACCTAAGAACCTAATAGAACATAATAGGAAAAAAACCGTTCATATGGGAATGGATTCAACTGCGATGAAACTACATGTTTCATGTTTGAAAATTCTACACCTTCTTTACATGTCAATGTTTTTTTCTTTTGATGACTACAACAACTGTTGGTCAGCTAGCTTGTTCATGTTTTCACAGAATTAATTAGTTACTGGTTTAGACTTCCTTCCCTCAAGCAGGAAATGTACCTGTTGTTACAATATATTTTTTATGAAAATTTGTACCCAGTATGTAATTAAGTTGAAGAAAATTTTAGGGAACAATTTTTAAGCAACATTTTTCAGGGGTAGGATTATTAAACATTTTAATATCTGTTCTCAATGCATTCAGAACATGGACAAAATAATCACCCACTTTGATTTATAGAGATTTGCATTCAGGACAGAAATTTCACCCAAGACACTGGTTTTCAAATACATTTCCAATTCTTATTTAGTAGGAGGAACTGAATGCCCCATATCTTATCAGGAATAAATTAGTCTCCTGTTAAACTGGCTGCTAAACAAGGAGTTACAATCCTATTAAAATCCAATTAAACATGCATCACATTTGATAGATATAATTAGAACAACTGTAGAGGGTAAATGGCTTCAAGCACTGTAGATGGAAGAACTGTAGATCAGTGTTAAAAGGGAAAATAATAGACAATATGCTGGGGATTTGTTTCTGCAATGATACCTTCTTTATAGTGACTATTTTATTTATTATCTTTTAGCTATTTTTAATAGTTTCTCTAATTTACCAGGAAATGATTGCTTTACTTTGATGTTTACTTCCACTAATAAGGGTATTGTATCTGCTCTCATGGGGTAAATCAGGCAGTGTAGTCAAAATATAGCAGATCTTGCAAAATTCTCTAAAACTTGTAACATATAAAATATTTTAAAAACATTTTTCATGTTTTTAAATGTCCTCATTGCATCATATACAACTTAGGTATCCATCTCTCTATAATCATCTTTCTCACAAGAATGTAATCAACTAGGAATTGTTGACCTATAACAATTAGGTGGATATGCAGTCATTAGCTTCTTATGAACTCATCTATTCTTCCGTAGTAGCTGTTGACAATCTCTGCTGACTCCTGATCTCAGTGGTTCTTAGTAATAATTTGTATTCCTTATATCCTATTTTTTTTCTTACAAATAGTTTATTGTCAAGTTGGTTTCCATATAACACCCAGTGCTCATCCCCACAAGTGTCCTCCTCCATGCCCATCTCCCCACTCCCCCCCATATCCATCAGCCCTCAGTTTGTTTCTCAGCATTCAAGAGTCTCTCATGGTTTGCCTCTCTCCCTTTCCCCCACCATTTCCCCCCTCCTTCTTCCCCATGGTCCTCAGTTAAGTTCCTCCTAATCGTCCTATACATGCAAACATCTGATATTTGTCCTTCTCTGCCTGACTTATTTCGCTCAGCATAACACCCTCAAGGTCCATCCATGTAGCTACACATGGCCAGATTTCATTGTTTCTCATTGCCATGTAGTATTCCATGGTATCCTATTTTTGCTTATCAAAATGTAGAGGGATGATTTTGTACTTTTCATATGGCTATAAACCAAAGCTGCTTTTATATTGGGGTTAAAAGGAAATATTCTAAGCAAAGCCATGATCACTACACAGTATATTTTTGGAAAGTATGACAAGTACTGTAAGTGTAACCAAGGAGAACACAGAATGTTAAGTATCAGTTTAACTTGGTAATTTAAAATTAAATTTTCATATAATAAATATACTATGAGACATTAGGGACAAATCAAAGAGGATGATAGTTGACCATTTTTATGTGTCGCTTTTACTTATTAAATATCAGCTTATTTTCATATATTGCATTTTCTACTACCTAAGTATTCAATACCTCCTAAACTTCCTTGTAATTGTGGTCCCCACTTCCTGGCTATGAATAATAAGTCTGGGCACAATTAACAGCTCCTACCCTGAATATCTGCTCATTGGCACAGCAGATGAGAGAAAAATGGACATGAAGAAATTTGGAATTTAAAAGAAAAATGGACATGAGGAAATTGGAACTTTAAGACTAGGGTATCAATACTGTTCGTCTCTTTCTCTTTAAAGCTTTCTTTTCTGTTTCTCTGCATTTCGCCTCCTTTTCTCTTACTGAGTTATACAGGTAAAAAGAGAGCCAAAGGCAGCTCTCAAGGTATTCTAGAGTAGCTAACAGAGGAAAATAAGTTTTGCTATCAACCTCTTGTAGCGAAGCTCCTAGGAAAGGACTCCAATTGACCCTATTTGACCCCTCTACACAATCTCTGTGACCATGATAGACTCTAACCTTGCCACATGCCCATTTGTAACCAAGAAGGAGGATTCTGTTAGGGCAGTTGTGATGGGCAAAGGGATATGTATGCAAGGATCACAGGGACAGTAGTTATAGCATGTCTAATCTGTAAAGCTGCTGCCAGGCAATGCTTGAGACTTCTCTGCCTTCAGAGACTCTCTGGCTCTTGTTATGGCCACAGGCAGCTTAAGGGCTTCTTACAAGCTTGTGGTTCATAGTCAACAAACATTTTCTGGTTCCTCCTGTGACGGGAGGTAGAAGTAAGTTAATCGGTTTTCCTGGGATTTCTGACTTCTCAATGCTGTTTTTCCCACACTACTTTTTTATGCTAATTCCTCTTCTATTCTTCAATTTTCCTATATATTTCCATAATAAAACTTGTTTACGTCAGTATTAGTAAGTATACAATCATGTCTTTGCAGTTTCACTTAAAAATGTTAACCAAAGTGACAAATTTATTTATATGAAATAATTAAGGTCAAGATATGTCCATATTAGACTTTCTTTACAGAATTTCGCTCCAAAATTTCATGTATATAAGAGAATTTCTTAAGTCTTTGAATTGCAACAAAGAATAAGTTTCTATGGTAGAGGCATATAAAAATATGTGGAGCTTTAGAAATGTTAATGTAAAATGTGAAATCTGAGGAACTATGAAATAATTTATATTTATTAAATATTTAACAGAATAATTAGTTACAGACATACTTAAAAGTAGTAATTCATTTTGAGGGAGCATGTGTTTAAGAATTACTATTTTTTCACAAAATATCTTAAAGGCTTCGTTGACCCTATAACTGTTATATTGCTTATTAATTCTGTCTAGATAATAATATTAAATAGGCATTTTATGCTGTAGCATTTGAGTATTTTATGATGACCTGTGTTTTATGGCATCAGAAATGTGAAATAATGAAATTATCAGAAATAAAGCTTGAGGGGGAAGGAGGCAAGATGGCGGAGAAGTAAGGAGCTCCGTACTTGCACTCACGCCCATACATCACACGGAAAAGATCTGAAGCCATTGGAAAACTTACAAAACCTGAGAGATTGGGAGAAAAAGGACGCAGAATCCACTGAGAAAGACTTCTAAAGTGAGTGCGTACTGGGAAAGATAAAATCGGGCAGGGATCAGAGACTCCAAGGTCAGAGACGATCCCCCTCTACCCTCTACGGGGAGTGAGAGGGGAAAAAGAGAGTCCGAAACAGAAAAACCTCCGTTCGGGGCATAGAAAGACTGTACTTGCCAAATACCTGCAAGCCAGGTCCCCTCGCGCCAACTGGTCCGGGGGGGGGGGGG
>NW_024081120.1:182813-184821 GCF_003009895.1 Hyaena hyaena
GGGGTGCTGAGTGCACAGACTGCTCCTTTGTGCTGCCTCCTGGCTGGCTGGACTTTTAGAGTAGCGGCGTGCCTGCCGCCATTATCCTCCCTGCGGGCTTGGGCCCTTGGAAGAGCCGCGTCCGCGCTCCTGGCTGGCTGGAACTCTAGAGGGAAGGCAAAGAGCTAAAAACTGGGAAATTTGCCTGAGTTCGTGTTTCGAGTGACGAGCCATAGAGGGACCTGGTTTTCCTCACTCCAGCGGGCTCTGCGCACCAGAAAGAAAAACCAAGCACAAACACGCCAGCCAGACCCAGAGAAGGAAGCAGCAATTCTGACTCCACCCCAAGAGCTCGGCAGGGGGCCTGGAATTGCCCCGAGGGGGTTGCCTGGGAAGCTGTGTTTGAGGCAATTTCAGCGGCGCAGGCGGACTGGGATTTGGAGATTGGGACTGGCCTGGGTTGAAGAGTACAACCAACTTCGGCTGCGCCCCCGGTACAGGGAGTTTACATGCCCAAAAAAGCGAGGCGCAGCGCTTGGTTCAAGAAGGGACTAGAGCACCGCCACTCTCCTCCCCACCACCACCAAGGCAGAGCTCCTGCCTGAGGCATTGGATCACGCCACGTCCATTCCTGCCTGAGAGCTGCCCTCCTCCCTTTTTTTTTTTCTTTTTCTTTTTTTTCTTCTTCTTTCTCTTTTCTCTCTTTTTTCTCCAGAACACTGACCTGATTAACTCTGGTCGCCAGCTTGCTTAAACAATCACAATGAGTCCATTCTGTAGATGTAAATTCTACACCTACCAACATCTTCATCTCTTTCTCTCAGGAGTAATTAGACTATATAGTTTCTCTGGATAATACCAGCTGCCTTCTCTCACCTACCCAACCATATTCTACCCTTTACCTCTTTGAAAAAAGCTTCTTATCCCTTCTGCCTGTTCATTCTATTTCCAATTTTGTCTCATCCCCGCCCTGTCTTCTCACTTTCTCTATGCTCTTCAACAAGCAATGCATACACATGGCTATTTAACTGTAGCTGGGAAATCCGGTTATATGCTTTAAACCATTCTTTGTCCATCGGTTTTCTTCTTTTTTCCTTTTATTTTCTCCTTTTTGATCCTTTTATGTATTTTATACTCCCTATTATTTGCCCTCCCTCCTCCGTCTTTTCTCTTAAATTTTTCGTTTTCCCTCTCGATTTCCATGTTAGTTAAATTAGCCTATGAGTTTCTGTGCTCCTGCTCCTTGTGTGTTTGTCTGTCTGTTTTCTTTTCCAGGGCTACCTCAAGAAACAAGCCAGAGCACACAAGGTGGAGAGTCCCAAATATCACTACGAATAGGAAAATAAAATAACCAAGGTCCCAACAAGAGAGACCAAGAGATACCATTCAAAAAACACTCTCTGAAAGGATAGGCCCTGGACAGTCAAAGAGTCTTCTTGGATACAGCAGCGCTCATAGAAACAGAGAGCATAACAGGTCTTTAAAACCAATAAGAGCTGGAAACCTAACTAAAATGACGAAATGAAAGAGCTCTCCTCCAAAGAAACTCCAAAAAGAAATGACAGCTAATGAACTGCTCAAAACAGATATCAGCAGCATAACTGAACAAGATTTTAGTATAATAATGGTAAAATTAATAGCTGGGCTTGAAAAAAACATAGGGGACATCAAAGAAACTACAGCTACAGACAGAATGGAAAATAAAAATAGGCATGAAAAATTAAAAAATGCGATAAATGAGATACATAATAAATTAGAGGCCTCCAATGCACGGATTGAAGAGGCAGAAAGGAGAATAAGTGATTTAGAAGACACCATTATAGAAAAACAAGAAGCTGACAAAAAAAGAGGCAAACTGATCCAAGAACAAGAAAGAAGAATTCGAGAGCTCAGCGATACAGTCAAACACAACAATATCCGTATCGTAGGAATCCCATAAGAGGAAGAGAGAGGGAAAGGTGCTGAAGGAGTCCTGGAACAAATTATAGCAGAGAACTTCCCCGACCTGGGGAAGGAAGTAAATGTGGAA